>NC_043706.1:92697896-92732000 GCF_006229205.1 Suricata suricatta | reverse complement strand
GCGCCCGGGGGGCTGCCGGCGCGCCGCGTCAGGTCCACCACCTCGCTCCGGCCGTGCTCCGCGGGCGCGGGCGCCAGGCTCAGGGCTTGGCCGGAGCATCCCGGCGGCGAGTCCGCAGACTTGGACGAGCCCTGCTTGGAGTCCCTGGGGGACAGGGAGTGTCCGCCTGGCTTGCCGCCCGCCGCTGAGGAGTCGCCAGGGGCGCTCGGAATGAAGTTCTCCCCGTTGCTGGAGAACCCGTTGGGGGGCTTGGAATCATTGACGTGAGGGATGGGAATAGGGATGGGGATGGGCACGGGCAGGGGCACGATCACGGGGTATGGCACGAGCAAGGTGGGGGGCGGCACCAGCGGGGCGAGCGACGGCAGCCCGAAATTCATCATCTGGGGCACGGGCATCGGGCCATTTGGCATCATGCTCACCGGCGGAAATGGGAGGCTGGGCAAGGGCGCGCCCGGGGGCGGCGGGGGCAGCAGGCCTGGAGGGTTCCCAGGCATGGTCGGGGTGCTTGGGGGATGGATGTGGGGCGACAGCATGGGCCGGTGCATGGGGCTGGACGTGGGGCCCAGGTTCCTGGGGCCGCCAGGCGGGGGCCCGATGCCGGGGAGCATGGGGTTGGACAGGGGGCTGTTGGGGTTGGAGGCGTGATGCGGTGGCCCGCGAATGAAGGGCGGGCGGATCTGCTGCATGATCTGCTGTTCCATGAAGATGGGCAGTGGCACCGGGCCGCGGTTGGTCATCACCATGGGAGGGCTGCGAGGCGGGACGCCGAGGGGAGGCCCGATGCTAGCAGGTGGCTGGACTGAGACCGGAGGGATGTTTGGAGTCTCGCTGATGGGCATGGACTTGGGCACTGGCGTGGGGATTTTAGTGACAGAGCAGTTGGCAGTGTCAGATGGAGAAACGGTGGTGGACGACGATGGGCCAGGGCCCTGGCTTTGGCCAGCTGCAGCCACCGGGGAGGGGGCCTTCCTCCGAGCATCTGTTAGAGGGATATTCCAAGAGTCTGGAGTGAGCAGCTGCACCCCCGTGCCTTCTGCTTTATTTTCCATGGGAGGGTGTAATGTGCTGCACAGCCCAGCTGGAAGATTGGCCTGTGTCTCTTTGTAGAAAATGTCCATTTTGTATTGATTGAGACATTTTGCACTGCAGAACTGAAGCCTTCTTTCCCCGTCCCCAAAATCCAGGTATTCTTTTGTGTGTCTTATGTGCTTACACCAGTCACATACCTACAACACAGTAATAAAAAGAAAAAAAAAAGATAAGCAATTTCCAATGGTAAAGAGTGTTTCATGTTTCACATAAAGGTTCTTTCAAACTTTATCACAATTTTTTTTCAAACAGGTTGAAGTGTTTCTTTCTGAAAGGTGAAATTCTTAAATGTTTGTGAAATGATTTCTCCTTGGAAGGCAGAATTGCTTTTTAAATAGGAGCTCGTCGGAATAGCAATGATCACCATCTTCTATTAAAAACAATCACAACACCATCCCAAAACTGTGTTGTGTCCTTTAAGCTCAACTTAAAGGTGGATCTGACAAAAAGACATCCATATACCTGCCCACATACTTGCCCTTGTCAAAGAGGCTCATGGTAAATGTACATGTAACTAGTTGCGGAGAAAAGGATTCTCCAGGAAGTTCAGTGGCCTTTCAAATAGAGCCCCATAAAATTCTCCTCAGGCAAAGTCACTTTACACTATTGACTGTGTTCAATAATGCAGTTGGAAAGGTTGTGCTGTGTTAACCGATAACACAAAGCGCTGAACATCATTATGTCTGGCTTCCAAAGGGAAACTTGGAATTAGTCGTGAAGTCTGTGTGAGGTTTAGCTATTCCCAACCTGTGATGTTGCAGCAAGCTAGAATTATTTTTTGAGCTGTTTGCCCACTCTCTCTCAGTAGTCAGAATTTTTGGTGACATTTCTTGGCAGGCAGTCTTATTTAACAACTTTTCAAACACCAGAGAACGTTTTCCAAAAGTTGTTATGGCTTCTTTCCCCACCCCCCACCCCCCTTCAAATCGACTCCTGGCAAAAGCAAGATATCACCAAATTTATTTTAAAGTTGGGCTGCAGAACTAATTAAAGGCTGAGAGCTTTTCCCAATTGGAAATCACTAGACATCAAAGTTCAAAAAATAGTCATTCTCAGCTTCAGAACCCATTACTTTGGAGAAATTATTGTGATTTCATTAACACATTAATTTTGCAACACCATCAGCTCTCACAGATGGTGAAGACATGATCTACAATTCAAATATGACTCTTGTTTGCACAAATGTCTTTCCTTCATATGGCATTTTAAACAAGAATTAATATGAGTAATCTTGCCATAGCTATAAACAGATAAACAGATGTCAAAATTTTCAGTAGTTCTTCAGTGCCTTACTTTTTTGACTGAAAATTACACATGCAATTTTTTTTCTTTTCTTTTTCTTTTCTCTCTCTCTCTCTCTCTCTCTCTCTCTCTCGTCATTTCCTTAGCACTCAATCCATACAGCAGCAGGGAGAGAACTCGAATTGTGGTGCAATGGTGAGCTCACTGAATTCAAGGCACTCCTCTGTAAAGCATTGGTTCCAATGTTGCTGTAAATGGAACCTTATTTTTGTTGAGGAGGGTGTCTGTTCTGTTGTTGGTGCATGTTTTTTTTTTAACTATGATAAACTGATAGCATTAAAAGATAATAACTTTTAATAACGATTGGTCATATCAACAATGCAAAACAACATATGCTGGGCATTTGATTACTCATCTCATTTAACTCTCAGCTTTCCTTGACTGTAAACAGTGGTGGCATGCTCACGTGTCATTGTGGGTGTATGCACTTGTGGCAGACATGGGTCTGTACGTATAAATCCACTCTTCCCTTCTTACTTTTTTTCCACTGATAATTGCAGGTAATATACTGGAAGGCATGAGACTGAATAGCAGATACTTACTGGTACACATTCTTTATTTTTGTGTAGTCTCATATCAAATTACCCTCTCAAAATACTTGTTGCAAGAAAAATAATTTCAATGCTAATATACTTCTGTGTTTCACTACAGTGTTTTCAGGTCTCTAGAATTACAGAAATTTTCTCTTTTAAATCATAGTTGAGGTGTCTAGTTGACAATTAAATGAAGAACTGTGTCTAATCAAAGAAACACAAAAGATCCATCAGACTCTCAAAATTCTTATCTAGATAAAGGTTAAATACTTACTTGAAACAAATAAGCTATTATTTTTTAAAACTTGATCATTTTACTTTATTTTTATTTATTTTCTAATTTTTTTTGTTTTTTATTTATTTTTGAGAGGCAGAGACAGCACGAGCAGGGGAGGGTCAGAGAGAGAGGGAGACACAGAATCTGAAGCAGGCTCCAGGCTCTGAGCTGTCAGCACAGAGCCTGATGCGGGGCTCGAACTCACCAGCTTTGAGATCATACCCTGAGCTGAAGTCAGATGCTTAACCAACTGAGCCACCCAGGCGCCCCAAAACTTGATCATCTTAATAAAGGTAATATATAATAATGTGACATTTAAGTTCCTGTATGAAATAAAGCCACTGGATTCGGTTTCAATAGTAGGCCCAACATGTAAATGTATAAGCTTGAAGTAAAGGATCAAACATAGCTTCTTTAATCATGCACTGAAAAATATTATCAATGAATTAAACCAATTACAATAATATGCCAAAGTTTCTGGCATGTTTCTTTTGGATCTTACTTTTTAACCATAAGGGGAAAGAGTTTTCTGAAATCCTTAATTGGTTTTTAAATTGCCAAATTGAATTATTTGCCTCTAGAGGATTCCTCTGTTTCTTCAAGCTTAATAAATATTTTCAAGTGGAGTCAAAAAAATAATCTAAATATAACTTAAATGTTCTCCCTTCACTTCTTTCCCTTGTAATAATTCATTAATGAATAAGGAATTATCATAGATCTATCCCAATTGTCAAGTGAGAATTCTCCACCACATTTTATCTATTTCCACATAAAAAGAATTTCAGACATCAAAGTTGAAAGCAAAATTCGACTGCATGAAACCTTCCAGTTAAAGCTAAAACCTAATGTTTACTACTGCATTTTCTGCAACCCCGTAAAGTGTTTAGGTAATGGTGGGATGGTCCATGACTGTCTCGTTATGGGTAATGAGAGTGTGAATGTGTGTGTGTGTGTCCTTACCTCCTTATATTTCAATTCAGAACACTGAAAAATACAGAAAAGCAATCTTTCTGATGAAGCAAAAAATTATTAGAGAAAAAAGTCATCACTTAAGAAATAATGAATCAAGTCTGTCTTACAGGACACATCATTTAAGATGAGGTCAGTGAATTTATGGCACAAATGGCTGTATCATGTGAAGCAATAAAACGCAGTACCATCATTCACTCTACGTCTAACTAATGACACACTTCTGGTAATTAAAGATTTCATCAGAGAAGCCTGAGCTGATTACTTAAGATGTGATAGTTAGGTGAAAATATATACTGTAGATCTCTCTCTTTAATAAAAAAACATTTGCATATCCATGAAATACACAGCATGTGTCTCATAAACTATAGTTTTCTGAATCATGTGTTATGGGATAGTCTTCCTTTCTTTTTCCACAGGCGACTTAAATTTTTTTTTTTTTTTTTTACTTTTTGAGGCATTAGTTTTTCCTTGTTATGCCAAGAAGTACCCAAATTCCTTCAGATATTTTAAAAGATAAAGATTAAGAAGTACAGAGCTCAGCTCACTGGGCTCTGGAATGATTTCCCCCTAATTCTACCCGGGCTTTGTTTCTGTTGGAATCTGGCCTCTTTGGTTCCACTTCTCTTCCTAACAGGTCCCAGATTGGACAGAGCTGAAGCTGAAGCTGTTTAACGATGGCAATCTGGGGACTGAACAATCAGCTAATGCAGTGCCATTGAGCAAGACAGCTGAAATGCTTCGTATCACAAATACATAATGTATCACCAGGAAGACAAAAAGATCACAAAGGAGATAAACAAACGTGTATTCCATTCAACCCTGTAACAGCAGTCCTCAAAAAAAGATTAAATTTACCTTCCTGGGATGTGTCCAATTCTAAACAACAGAATGAACATTTCCTTTAGTCCATTTAGAGTATTTATATTTTGGTGGCTGACTGCCAGGGTAGTACTTATAAGCTCAGTGGCCTGATGGATTCACTCCTTTCCTGTGAAATAAATGTGTGGCAACCTACACCACTAAACTACTCAAAAGACACTGCCTCAGCAGAAATATCACTTGCTCTTGATATAAGAAAACTGAAAGGCAGGACTTCTGGTTCCTATAACTCTTTCCATCTTGTATTTCCCCTGGAAAGAAAGAAAGCTATTCATGTTGGCAACTGAGCCTTTATTTTTATATAAACGTCCAAAGTCAAAGCCAAAGTATGCCATGAGGTTACCCACATGGGCATAATATATACATTCTGCTGGGCTTAAGAGGAGATTCGGGTGACTGGGGAGGGGGTCAGGGTTCCTAATTAACACATTAATCAGCTGTCGACTGTGGGAGTGCAGTTCATCCTTTAATGGAGCCCACTGCTGCTTTCTGAGTGGTAATCTGGCATGAGGCAATATTTAATTAAGAAACCCTTTTGCCTAAATCTTTCTTATCCAGGCAAAGACGTTTGCAGCAATGGAACAATAAAAAGATATTAGCATCCACAATTTGAAAAACAAAACAAAATCTTCATGTGCGCCTGACTTTCCACATACATAGCACCCAGGTTACCCGCTCAGAAGTTACAGCTCCTTAAAATTGCCGCCTGCCCTAAGAGGCGAATTCCTTAGGTCCTGGCCTGTTATATGTGGCACTGATCTTGCAGTCCAGATTAGCTCAAAAAAAAAAATCATCAGCTTACCCAAGGGAGATGCAAAGGAGGATAGATAGACAGGGTGGGGGCAATCAGTGTTTTTAAAGGGTTGGAAGTCTGCCCTACCTATAGTCACCTCACAGCATGACTTGAGGGCCTCCAACTGACCCTACTTGGAAACATGCTTCCAGTCTGACCCTGTGTTCCCATGGTTCCAGCATCAACCGTTTTTTGGGGGTTAAACACTGCTTCCATCAGGACCCTAATGTGCAGCAAAGGATGCTATGGAAATCACATGGGATTTGGAATAAAAAGATAATGTTTTGAGTCTGGGCTTTATTATTTACTAGCACTACAATTTATGAAAATCTCAACTTCAGTTTTTTCCTCTGTGAAATGGAGCTAAGAGTAGTAACAAGCAATACTTGTGTGCCAGGCAGATCACTAAGCTTGCCGCACAGTGCATTTTTTCAGTCCCTAGCCGGCCTTCCTCATGGTTGCTGATGTCCCAGGAACATCCCATATGTTTAAGTTCATTTTAACTTAATGGGAGGATGTTTCTATGACAATTTAGTAGGGAACGGGAAACTTGCATCCACAGCTTTCCTATGAGCCTGCATGCCTTTGAGATAGAATGGAGTGCGTTTCTCTCTGGGCAAATGCATGCTGCACCTCACAGTCCCCTGCCCCGGCTTCCTAGGAGACTGCCCCAGGACAACGTAGGGGTTGTCTGCAATGACAAGGACCCAAGCGACAGTTCTATGCATGTCCCAGCTGCCCACCATCCTGAGAAAACCCTAGTCAACTCCTGCCAAGCCTTCTTCTTTTTCCAAGGCCATTCTCTCATTCAGGAAAAAGCTTGACAAAGCAGCATGGCTGCTTGGAAATGAGTGTTCAAACCATTAAAAGGAATAATTCCTCTTCGGCTCAACTGCTGTTTGAATAGTGAAAGCCATAAAATGTGCTATTCATGTTTTATTAAAAAACAGAGCTGATGAGCGATCTGCTTGACTCATTACATGGAAGGGCCAGAAGCCACAGTATCGTGGGCCTTTCAGACAGGACGACCCAAGCCTTGCATGGGAGAATAGATGGTGAGGCCAAGCCCCGAGCGTGGGGAGGAGTGCGCCAAAACCTGATTTGGGGACCAAACCCACCATTCCAACTTTCCTTGCAAAGTTGGATTAGAGTGTGAAGGAAAGAAAAGGATGACCTAGTCAGAGACTTAGAAAGCCATCCAGAAATCAGGAGAGGGATTTAGAACCAGCAAGGGCTATTTTTTTTTTTAAGCAAATTCATGGAGTTCATTTTCAAAATAAACTTTCTGCAGGTTTAGATTTCAACATGATGATGTTTGCTACATAGTTCTTTTTGTTTATGGATTTTGTTCAGGTTTTTTTTGTTTTGCTTTGTAGTTTGGTCTCTCCCCTCTCCTCTCTCTTTTCTCTAATAGGACCTGGAACTCAAGGAGAGGCCAACGAGCATCTTTGTTAGAATTGAAAATCTCATTAGAAAACTGTCCTGTAGGAACTTTATGCCATGACTCAAGTTCTTATATGTTTTAAGCTGGATTTCAGAAGTCTTGGCCCAGGTCACCAGGGCAGATGTGCCATGAGCTCTGTCAAGCAGAGAAGAGATGGGGCTTGGTTTTCAGGATCTCAATGAGCATTGACAAATGGCTCATTACTGACCCAAGTCTGTTTCTACAGCCAAAGCAAGAGATGGAATCCTGGCCAGTATTCAGGGACCACGGTCTTCCTCACAGCCAAACACATGATTCAGAAGAAGGTGATTTTCCCTTTGGTCTGACCTATTAGGTTGCCTAAGAGCATTAGCATCTCATCACAAAACTTCCTGCTTCATTTACACTGGATAAATGCAACTTACATCTTCCTAACACAAGTCATCCGGATGGAAACTAAAAAATTCAAACATTGGAAAATCTGGTGCACCTGGTGCCAAATGTCTTCCTCTCTGTTTTCCTGTTATTTGGCCCTGTGAGAACACAGAAATAGCCCAAGAGATCTCAGAGCAATGAAATTTAGCACTGAAAAGAATCTCAGAGACCAGTCTGTCCACTCCTCCAGCCTCCAGCTCCTGGTGGGGCCAGGCACATAATCCCTCTGAGCTTCAGGTGCTCAGCTGTGAAAATGAAATCATTAATAGTGACAGCACTTCCCAAGAAACAAGTAAAGAAGAAAGAACCAGCCCACTCTGGCTGCTTCTCAAAGGTTAGTAGCTGCTTCTAGTCACCTCTCATTCACTTACCAACTATATACTGGTTGCGTGGAACCTGTCAGACACCTGGCTAAGGGCTTCCCTTGCAATGCCTCATTTGATCTGCTTTTAATCTCTTGCACATTTCTTGGCTCCTGGGTTACACACTGAACCAGCTCCTACCCATTGATGCTCAGAACTGCACCCACTTAAGACCCTGAAATCTACCTCTGACCGGTCCTCAGACCTCTCTAGGATATCCCATCAAAAATTATAGTGCCTATTGGAAGCAGGTATCGTAATTTGATGTCATAATAATATGCTAGCGGCAATAGCTATCATTATTTAAGCACTAGTAGCCATGTTAAGCCTGTTACATAGGTTATCTCACTTAATCTACAAAAGTCCCTTATCATATAGATAACTGGGTTTAGGTGGATTAAATAACTTGCCAAAGATGATCTGTGCAGATAATAGATGGCAAATCCAGACTCTAACCTGAATCTGTCTGGCTTCAAAGACTGTACTGCCACAACTATCTCAAGGATGTCTGCAGTTTCATTTAAAACTACAGGATTAAGATGGTTGACTAATGTTTGGTAGTAATTTCATTTTGAAATTCCAGAATTTCACAGTCCATTCAGCCTAACTTCCTCAGCAAGCTTGGGTTCCACTCCACACATACAGAGACAGTCTTCTAGGTGGGACTCAGACTTCCTGCAACAAGGAGAACCAACCAGATGCATCCATATAGCCAAAGAGTGATTCACATCATAATGATCTTTCTCCTTTGTGCTGATTTTTCTGGTGGCCTTCTAAAGATGACTGCAGTATAAATGCAGAGCCCCTGTGCAGCCTATTTTAAGGCAGTCTAGTCTGTTGTTGGACAGTTTTGACTATCAGAAAGCTTAACCACTTCACGTCCCTGTCACTTCCACCCAGTGCTAGCAATTCTGTCCACCAGAATCTCTTAAAACAGGCCAACTCCCCCTCTTAATCTCAGCCTTTGAAATACTTAAAAAGAGCCATTATATTTCCCCCAGATCGTTATTTTTAAACTTCCTCAGTTCCTGGGCCCATTCTTCAGGAGACATGTTCCCAGAGCCCTCCTGTTCTGTCTGTCCTTCTGTCCTCCTACCCAGGCATATACTTCACTTTAGTAATGTCCCTCTTCAAGGGTAGATAAAGCACAGAATGGAATGCAGCCGCCTGACTGGCACAGAACTCACAGAACTCTCTTCTCCCTCTTACAGAACACTATACCTCCACTAATCCCACCCAAGAATTGCATGTGCTTTTTTAGCAGCCATATCCCACTGGAAGTTCTTTGCTTTTTCAAAACAAACATTTATTGAATAACCAAGCTTGAAGCTTTCACTTATCTGCTTTAATTCTGACAACAAACTTGAACCCCCCATTTTACTTGAAAATGAGAAAACAAAGGTTCAAAGAGATGATGGAGTTTCCCTAAGCTCTCATGGCCTCCAAAGAGTGGAGCCAGGATCCAGCTCCAGAACTTCCAGCCCATCCTCTTCCACTCTGCCACACGGCTTGCTTCATTCTGAGTTTCTGGTCAACCAAAACCTTTTCCTCCTAAGTGCTCATCAATCATTTGTTTAATGATATATTCAAGGACTTTTGAGGGTAAGCCATCAAGCCTACTGGATCTAGAGTTTCAGAAATCGGAAACTCTTTCTAATTTTTAAAACTTTGGTCAACATTTGTCCTTCTCTGTCTTTTTAAAACATCTCCCATTTATCATGATAAAGTGAAGAGTACACAAAGGTAGATATGAAATTATCTACAAACTCCCTCAAAAAGGCTGGGAGATCTAAATTTGTTTAGCATAGTGCTTTCTGCCTATCTCTTTACCCACAATGTGGAATTCATAGCCTTCTTTATGGTATCTGTCCTACCCAGTTACCCAGTTTAGAGAACATTTTCTTTATGGAGACAATGGAAAGAAACCAAATAAAAGTGCCGAGCACTGCCTTCTCCTCCTCTTTTGTTAATTATTAACCTTCTGCTCTACGCATTGATTATCCAATTCTACCTCTTATTCCTTTCATGAGCATAGCTAAGTGCTCCCTTTATTAACCTTGACAGTTCCCCATGGAACTCCTCATGCACCCTAGCCTTCCGGACACAGAATTCTTTTTTAGTATTTCCCGAACCCCTGCCCGAATGTTGCTCTTCCACCCCTAATACTCACTGAGCCTCTGATTGTGGGACTAAATCCACCTTTCCTGAAAATTTAAATAAAATCTGTTTTTCTAAATTCTACGGGAACATGGACGGTCATATCCAGCATTCTCTCCCTCTCCATCGTAGAGTTCGAGTTGGCTTGCTTCCCCTCTCCATCCACATTCTAAACGGCTCTCCTCCATATTAACCAAAATGGTGGTCAAAGTAAGATTCTCTTCACTGTTTCTCTACCTTCTCAGAACTATCAGAAAGGCATGGGAAGAAAAATCAATTACTCTGTTTTTAAGAGAATGACTCTTATCTAGGTAAGCTGTCCCATTTTTTGCATCTTTGTTAATTAATGTCTTTAATGTCCTGCTTCTGATTTCATACTCAATACCCCAAGATAATTCTCTTGATGTTTCTTTTTATTTTCCTAACATTCCCATCTTAGATTTCCTCTGAAGTGCATGGATTGCCATTACAAGGATATATTTTCCTGAATTTTATCCACCTATCAGATACAGGGTGGGGGAGGTATGCTGTTTTATATTTTAGTTTTCCATGTTAGCTCGTCTTGGGCAAACCAAACCAAAACAACAAACAAAACAAAATAAACACTGTCTAAATCTCAGTGGTATCTCTGAGATTATTTTTATCTTTTTGTGCCTACAATCCAGAGTAACTTGGTCCTTCTCACTCTCTGCCTTGGTAGAGATATGTCAGACGGCATTTGTTTGTTCCTGCTCATGACTTTGTTTACTCTTGAACAGGACTGGTCTCTTCTTCACTATCCTGTCTCTTCCTGTGTCATGGCTGCCGCCTTCATTGTGTCTGATTTTACAGGTTTATTGGATAGTTTTTGCCTCTGTCGCCCATTTAAGTTTTTCTTGATGAGAACCTTAAATTTCTGAATATGTCCTTCCCAATCTTCAATAAATACCCCAGGCTTTTACTCTTCTTCACTGGGGAAGCAGCATGGTTTGGTGAGGAAAGTGGTAAGCTAGGAATCAGAAGACCCCTGTCCTGCCCACCCTATCACTTTGGATTTTACTTCTGTGCTCTCCGGCCCTATGTCTATCTTCAAGTTCTGCTGGGAGGATCAAAACAAATAGTGCAAATGCGAGCACTCTGAAAAAAGAGAAAGTGTCATATAAATGTAAATGTTTAAATTTTATTATTATAAATGTACAAGAATAACATTTAATATGTAAAACAAAAACAGAGCCAACTGGTCTACCTACACTCTATTCTTTATCTGTTACTCTTCTATTAAATCTCGGTTATAAACAAAAAACAAAAAACAAAGAGAAAATCCACTACTAGGAATTTTCCTGTGATGTGTACTTCAAAGTTAAAAAGCACACCACAAAAATAAAACCCAGAAACTGAAATCAACAAAATATTCGACCCCCAAATTCTCCACTGTGTTTCCAATGGCTTGTGGAGTGTTTGACAGCAACATAATTGCAATAATGAGGAGGTTTGCAGGCCAGGTTGTGGTCTTAAGCTCACTATGGATGTTTTCGCCCTAGGCTCAGCTTCAGGCCAGCACCAGTCGCCTGGGCCAGTTACCAATGGAAGCCCTTATGCTTAGTCACACACAAATGTGACATTTATGGCATCTGGTGCACAATGCTGCAAATTCAAAAGGCCTAGGATGCTGGGTTTACAAACTTGGGGAAAAGAAATTACTCAGGTTGTCTTGTCCTTTTAATTAATCAACACTTGATCTTAGCCAAAAGGCCGAGAGGCGATCCTTTTAATTAATCAAAACCTGTGAGAACACCCACTTGGTGGCAGTTTCTTAAGTATCTAAGGAGCCTGTGTTGGACTGCTTCTGATTTTGGATCTACATGTAGTTTCCTTTGTCTCTGAAAGGCTTCCTGGATGTTTGTAGACTGCTGTTTTGCCTGGTTCTCTTCCATCTTTGTTCCATGAATTTAGCCATCCTATCTTGCCAACCATCTGGTTGAAAGCCAAAACCCCACTAAAGCTAGATCCTCCACTGATCATCCCTCTTACAAACCCCATTCTCATAAGCAAATCTCATTAGCCAAACCCAGTCTTCCCATCCAGGTTTAACATCTGAGGTGCTAAATGAAGGAAGCAAGAGAGCCTGGGACAAAGATATGTATTCATATATATTTAAACACATCTGTTATTTATATAAGTCCTTTTCTCCAGTAAATTTTATTGGCTCAATAGACTCTCTCACAATACCACTCACAAGAAGTCTGTAAAGAGACAGGCATCCAGATAATATGCTTTATTTTGGAGATAAGTAAATTAAGACTAGCAACAATTACATCTCAATCGGCAGTGTTTGGGTAAAAGCCGCCATCTCATAATCTCTATATAACTATTTCATTCTTTGGTCTACTCTGAAGAGGGAAATGAAATGGGGAGGAACACTTCCATTTGACTCATTGTAGAACTGGACTCTCAGCTCCTGGGTGAGGAGAAATGAGTATAACAGAGCTACCTGATCCAAATAGCCTGTGTGATGGGCCTCCAATCTGTTAAGACACAAAGAAAGGCATATTTGGGGATAATCTAAATATGTGAGGTCAAGCCTCTCTTCTAGTACTTGGTATCTCAGAGTGAAATGAAAGGCATTACTGGGTATATTCTGCTACATCAAGGCACACATGTGCTACAGACTAACATGTGCAGAAGCGGGGGAGACCAGGTAAGGCAAGAAAGAGGAGGAGGAAAAGAACTGTGTATTTACTAGCTTTGTATCAGAATGGAACTCACTGGATGCCAAGTGCCCTCTATGGCCATGGCCCTGCCACTTCCCTGGCCACAGCTGACGGCCCCCAAGCACACCTCTAGACCTCGGTCTGGCTCTGCCAAACAGGGACAGAGTAATTCAACAAACCAATTAGGTTTTCTTCTTTGGGAAATTGGGAATTAAGATAACTCCAAGCGACTAAGTAGTGGTGGGGATAGTGCTGTGAGAATAAAGCCAGAGGAGCACCGAAGACAGGCAGTAAGGAGAAATTAGGGGCGGCAGAGGTGACGAGGTGGAGTGGGGAGAAGAGAGCTGAAGTGGCAGGAGTAGAAGTCAAGTGGCAGCGCATTGCAAGTCCTTAAAGCAGGAAGCAATGATGCGTGCACCCAGGGGGGGCAATAAGACAGTCCAGCTGCCCACTTATTAGTAGTGCGGACCATCTTTCTGCTAGAACAATTACCCCCACTACACGAGGATAAGCAGCAATGGCTATTACCGTCTAGCTTATTTCCTGGGCTTCTTTATAGCAAGGCTCTGTAATTTTAGGAAGACCAAGAAAATAACCCAGCTTTACATATTTTCTCTGATTTAATCCTTACTACAACTCTGTCAAATATCACTCTCTATTAAGAGATGAGGAAACTCTAGGAAGGGGTAATGACTTAAAAGCCCTCGTGTGATCCCATGATACTTCCTCCCTGTGATTAAGCAGCTCTTTGCTGCACATTACTACCGTGTCCCCTGCTATGGCTGTGGGCTTCCCGGAGCAGTCTCAGCCCAGGGACGCAGGAGGTGGGCAGCGGGCCATGCCTCTTACATATGCCTCTTTACATCAGCACTATTTCTGAGGGTCACCACAGAAAGGAAATGTGACTGTCACATCAAGGTCCTTGCCTGTTCCTAAGCCCATTGCCACTGCCCCCTTCTCATGGACCATTCTTTCCCCAAGTGTCTATTGCCTGTAGAGTATTCTGAAAAACTCTAGTCCCATCAATGTCCTGCTCCTGAAAAAGGATTCGATGGCCAAGTGACTTGGGGAAATGAGGCATACTCTATGCTCCTTTTGGAGATTCTTAATATACATTGCCATACTTAAGCCTCTGAGAAGTTCTGCAGAAAATAAACATGTTTTAGAACTCCCTTATGACCCAGCAATAGCGCTGCTAGGGATTTACCCAAGGGATACAGAAGTGCTGATGCATAGGAGCACGTGTACCCCAATGTTCATAGCAGCAATGTCAACAATAGCCAAAACATGGAAAGAGCCTAAATGTCCATCACCTGATGAGTGGATCAAGAAGATGTAGTATATATATACAATGGAATATTACATGGCAATGAGAAAGAATGAAATATGGCCCTTTGTAGGAAAGTGGATGGACCTCGAGGGTGTGATGCTAAGCGAAATAAGTCAGGCAGAGAAAGAGAAAGACAGATACCATATGTTTGCACTCATAGGTCTAGCAGGAGAACAGGAGAAACCTAATGGAGGACCAGGGGGAGGGGAAGGGGGATAGAGAGTTGGGGAGAGAGAGGGACGCAAAACTTGAGAGACTATTGAATGCTGAGAACAACTGAGGGCTGAAGGGGGAGGGGAGAAAAGAGGTGGAGGTGATGGAGGAGGGCACTTATAGGGAAGAGCACTGGGTGTTGTATGGAAACCAATTTGACAATAAACTACTTAAAAAAAAAAAAGAAAAGAAACATGTTTATCTTCACTAATCCAGAGTTTCCTCAACTTGGCAAAACTGGAACTCTTTTTTTTTTCCTAGTAGAAGCCTATAGAAAAACACTTCGGAAAAGGCTACTTCAATGGTTTGGCTGCTTATAAGACAGAGCCCAGAAAGCGAGGCCTTACCATTAAAGCCTTGGTGTGTCTGGGCCTGGGTCTTATGGAACTTTCACCCCCCAGTGCACTGTCTTGCACATGGTGAAGGTTCCACATGCAACCATTAGTTGTTAGCCAAATTGTAGGAGAAGTTAAAGGTGACTCCCATGCCTGTGCCCTTCTGCCGGCTAGCAGGCTCTTTCCTGCCAGGAGTCAAGGTTACGCAGCCTCTTGTAGCACTTGTCTCAGCCCTGCAGCCCCCCTCACCTCTCATCGGTTTCCTGTGCTCACCCAGCCTAGACGCTATTACATTTCACCCTGTGGTTTCAGCTTCTTCAGTCACTACAAACTCAATTTCTGTCCTCTGAGCTCTAGTTACCCCACATAGCCCGCAAGCCCAGCAGGATGTCATAAATACTGTTACCTGGCATATGACCTTCCAAACCCTCAGGCTCCACCCAAAAGTGCTTCCTGCATTACAGATGAACTCATGAGCATCTCACAAACAAGCCACCACAATCGAGGGGGCAAACTCTTAAAACACAATAAGTGGCATGTCAGTATTTGCATATTTTTACACAAAGGACAGTCTTATCTGTCATGCTGAATACAAATATAAAATTAAGAGATACTACTTCAGCCCACCTTGCTGGCACACTGATTTTGAAGTAAATTCAGTTGGCCAATGAGGATTTATTCTGCTCTGAATCACATCAATCATTTTCTCTCATCCTTCAGCCATTCTCTGCCATAGACTCCAGGCAAAATCACCCTTATCAAGAGTGAGTGATACAGGTGTCCCAAAGGGCCAGACGAACTATGGTCTCCAAAAGAAAATGGGTGATTAACTCTCCCTGGCCTAAGTAAATTCTTCTAATCAGACACCTGCATCCTGTAACACATACTTCATGGCCTGATAAACCCAAGGGTGGCATGGATGTCCTGATACCACAGTTTCTAACAGGTAATCCGACTCCCCCAAGTTCTACCAGTTGGAAGCAACTCGAATTCTTTTCTAAGTCCTCTTAACAATACACAGTCATTTTATCCATTGGACTAAAAAGGGTTGTGACGAATATCTAATGAGAAAGCACACTGCTACCTAAATCTCCATATCCAGACTGCTAGAGACTTTAAGAGAACACAGGCTTAGCCCTGTGACAGTCCCAATAAGCCGTGGAGGGAGCAGGCTCACTGGCTAATTGAGCTTTTTGCTTAACACCAGTGAGACATGAGACAGGAGCTTGGATTGGAATTCCATTATGAGTTTTTAATAATTAAATGATACATGTTTGGAACCTCATTCTTCTGTATTACTTTTTAAATATTAATCTATTTACATCAGCTGGACTTCCTGCAGCTTGACATGCAGGACATGGGAGTCACACTGAGACAGACAACTGTGTTCGTAGCTTAAAACATCTTTGCCGCATAGTAATAGTAAATGCAACACTAGCCTAATTCCATACCATAATTATCCCGCCTTTTAGGAGGTGGCTTCTTCCATTTTTCAACACACTCACACTTCCCTCATCATTACAATGACTTTGTAAACTAGCAAGAATCTAAACTAATCTTCTTTTGAGAGTTTTATGATGCCCCTTGAGATCTCTTGAGGGGAGGGACCCTGCCCTCTTCAGAACGAGAGTTAGGAAATGGATATGGAAGGCATGTGAGGGTTTCCTTGGTTATTACCCCACACTGTGAGGAAACGCCAGCATAAAAATTCAAAAACAGGAGCACATATAAAAACCTCATTAAGGGCTAACCTTGCTCTACACAGTGCCCCCTCCTATAGGGCTCCTCCCAAGTGCCCAGCAGCTACTCTCCTTCTAGGTGAACCCGCAGGGCCTTTGGCTGGTGTCCTTCCCTCTTCCCATTTCATCATCCCTGTCAGCAACTTCCCGGGGCCCCCTCTCTTTGCTGCTGGGGGTCTTTGTCTCAGGCTTTGTTGCCTGTCTGTCCTCTCCCGGGTCAAACACAGAACATCCAGAGGACAGAGATGGGGCCGTCTCAAATGCCTGATTGCAACGGTGGACAGCCTCAATGGAACTGGGATTCTAAGCCAGGTAGGATGATCAAGGACCATCGAAATCCAAGGATGGGAAAACAGACAAGCACTGCTCCGGAAATTATGGACCTCACCGTTTCTGCAGTGAAGGTAATCATCAGACCCAGGTCTGTGCTCGGCCCCTTGCAGAGCACCCCACAGAATAGGCTCCAATTTGGTTTCAATTTGAGAATTTTATTCCCTTTCAAGACAAAGCTAGCAGCACATACCAGCCATGGACTGTTTTAAAGGGTAAAACGCTCTTTCACTTAATACAAAAAGATACAGGATTCAAAGTAGAAAATTACATGGGAGCTACCCTTATTACAGAAAAAGAGCCCACCCAGCTGTCCACCTCTGTGACCACAGAGGAAGAGGGGAGGACAGACTCTCCCAGGAGATTAAACATAAAAATCTCTACCAAATGTCAGTATATCTTTCCATTGTTTTACCTGTCAGTACTATTGAATGGCTTATGCAAAATACCCAACGGCAAATGTCCCTAATTAGTCTCACAAGGAAGCTTAGGTCCTGAGCACCCCCAAGACACCGCATGGAGCCAGCAGGGCTGGTCCAGGAAGGCAGCAAGACCTACAGCAGACAGGTAGTCCGTGGAAGCTGGGACCACCTTGGGAAAGCCATCCCTACTAGACTGTGGACTGGACAAGCTGGATCCCAGCGTGCTGGGGAAAAGCTCCAGAGGAAAAGAAAAGCGGCAGCCTTATGGGGGGTTCTGCACTGACTGAGGCCTTCATCTTCCTCAACCAGCAGTGTTCAATTCTCCCTGCCGCAGGTGGCTCCTTTTCACCCAGAGTTTCAGGATCCGTTCTCACCAATCAGAGGAACAGATTTCGCCTCCTTTTCCTTCCCTCTAGATGCAGGACTACAAGCAAGGGAGGCACTTGCCCCACCCCCCATTCTCTCCAGGACTCTCCCCTGATTCTCACACACAGATTTCTCCTTTGGGAACACACCATCCCTTGAATAATTCCTGGTTTTAAGAGAAGCAAGCCCTTGTTATAGGAGGACAGAAGGGGATTGCCCACTGAGCTTTTCGTGTTGTGAAGCCAGAGGAAAGCAGAGAAAGTGAAGCACTCTGTTTGCCTAATCTTCAGAGACGGTGGTTTCCTCCACATTATCTCAGTCACTGTCCCTCTGATTTTCAAGCATTCCCTAGAAAATATCTAAAAGCTTCATAAATCTATTGCTTGGAAGTACCCCACTAATATTTGGACTCAATCTTTCTTTGCTTAATTTTATTCCATGACTCCTACCCTAATTATACCCGTGGTCTAGAGCTAAATAAATGCCTTCCTTCCTTGGTGTTGACATCCTCCAGATATCTGAAGACCACGATCCTGCCAACCACCCAAATCTTCAGACCTCACTAATGTGAGCCAAATGCAACAGAAAAGATGATAACACAAACAGTCCCTGCGTGTGCCTCAGACTCCGGCTGGATCTTTCCTGCTCTGTTAGCTCCTCAAATGCTTATCCATGGAATGGTTCCATTTTGAGTTTCCTAATTATCAGCCTAAAAGGGGAAATGCCAATAATCCAGAGTAGTGCACAGTTATCAGAAGATATTTAAACTAATGCTCCCACTGAATCTGTAAACAAGAGACAAAATCCCCACAGAGTAATTAACTCTAAATATTTCTGAAATCTCTATCATTGATGCTGAGTGATTTTTTTTAAATGAGGAACATACTTTAAACACTGAAAATGATAGAATAATATCAAATTCCCTTTCGATGTTGATTTTGCATTCAGGCATGTAACAATTCAGTGACTTTTGGAAGTTCAAGGTCATAACGCTTAGGAGTTGAACTGGCACCAGAAAGTCATTTCATCCTGCATCCCAAGCAGTGCCAGAGAGTCCAACTACAATATGGTTGGCTGGTTATCTGACTCAACTGTTATGCTTCCACCAGTGGGAAACTCACTGCTTCACAAGGGTGCCCATCTTACTCTTGTTAGCAAACTCTTTCTGATACTGAGAAGAAATCTTCCTTCCTGCAACCCTACCCATCAGCCTGGCCGTCTCCCTCAGATCCAACTCAGCATGGCTGCCTCCTTTTCCACACAGCCTCCCTTCATATACCTGGCAATATGGGTATGTGTTCCCTTGGTCTTTCTGTCCCAGGAGGGACGTCCTCAGTCACTTCCATTGTTCTTAAGGCATTGTGACTTCCAGAGCATCACAGCCCAGTGTCTTCACCTCACCTCCATCTCATTCCCAGTATGTGACCCCCAAGTGAAACACGACACTGGCTAAACCTGCCCTTCAGGGATCTGCACCGCTGAGCCCACACGAGCCAACAACGTGATGTGATTTTATGGTTTTTAGAAGGACCTGCCTTCCTCTTCCTCAAGCATGACATTCTACCTTTAAAGATTTCTTTCTTTGGGTTAAAATATTACATATCTAGGAGTTCTCTGTTAAAAATCCAAATATTGCTGAAGGGGTAATATTTTAATTTAATTTAATTTAATACTGATTTATTCAGCATCTTTGGACTGAGACCTGGATTCTAATCCTGACTTTGTAATTCTCTAGCTGCATAACCACAGGCAAGTCACTTAACGTCTCTGAAAAGGAAGGAGTTAATTAGTTAAGAATAAGGTATGGAGGCCTGTAAATTCCTAAGACAGTAGTCATCAAACATTAGCCACGTACATGTGTACTTAGAGCAAACACATTTTTTTCTTCTCTCTTTTCTTCTTACTAACTACCTCTACAACTGTCAGGGGAAAAGACCTGATTTCTATAGACAAGGAGTCGAGTAGCTCATTGTTACAGCTAATATCGAGGCAGTTAAAGAGTGACATAAAACACCTGAGTGAAACTCCAATCACCAACAACCTAATGGTTATGCATTTTTAATAAATGTTTTTCTGCCATCCCTCTGAAATATTTTCAGGAATCACCCTTGAAGCAAAGTCAAAGAGAATCCATAATCTGGACAGGTATTTCTCTTTTGGGGTCAGTCTTAGAAGGAACTCTTAAGAAACTCAAAATATTGATCTCTGCAGTAGAAACGGCATGGGATTCAGTAGGGCGCACAGCCCCCACTGAGTATCCTAAGCTTCTGCATAAAGACAGCTCTGGGACTCTGGGCCAGGGTTTCTCCAACTTGAATATACAGCAGAATCACCTGGAAGACTTTTTATAACATGGATTCCAAATACGTGTACACCGATGCAGCATTATTCACAATAGCCAAAGGGTAGAAACAATCCAAGCGTCCATCAAGTGATGAGTGGATAAATAAAACGTGGCATATACACACAACGAAAAATTATTCAGCCATAAAAATTAATGAAATATTGATACATGCTACAACAGGGTGAACCCTGAAAACATCATGCAGATTGAAAGAAGGCAGACATAAAAGGCCACATATTGTTATGATTCCTCTGTTTGGAATAGCTAGAATAGGCAAATTCATAAAGTTAGAAAGTAGATTAAAGGCTATCAGGGGCTGGTGGGAGAGGCGAGTGAGGGGTTACTGCTTACTGATTATAAAGTTTCTGTTCAGGGACGATGAAAACGTTTCGGAACAGATAGTGGTGATGGTGATGGTTGCACGACATTAAGAAAGACACACTTAAAATAGCTAACATGGCAAATGTTATCCTACATACATTTTACCACTACATAAAAATTTTTTTAAATCCACAAATTCCTGGGCTGCATCCCCAGAGTTCCTGACTTACTAGGTCTGGGATGGGGTCCAGGAATCTGCATTTCTAACCAGTTCCCAGGGGATGCTGATGTTACTGGCGTGGGGATTACATTTTGAAATCACTGCTCCAAGCCCAGAGAGAGGCCGAGCAAACCCTTCAAACTCTCTTCTCATCCTGCTTTACTTTGTTGATTGTCTAGAAAAGCTCAAACTTCTGTGCATGTATAGTAATGTCAACACAAGCTGGAAATAATAAAAACAGCTGCATCCAGGCCAACTTGAGGCTATCAGTTCTACCCTGGAGTTTTCTTCCTCTTTTTCTTCTCACTCTGTTTTGAGCCACCATTGACCAGTAGGAACGCCAACAATTAACACCAACGTTAGCAGGGCAGAAACAGGTACAAGTTAGACTGAGCAGTGGGTCAGGGAAGGAGTTATCTTCTGGGTCTCATCCTCAGGAATCTTGCCCCACCCTGCTATCCAAACTTGCCAAATTAACAGTGAAGCATTTTCTAATAGGACTTAGAAAAAGTGCTTGCTGCTTAAAGTTTCAAAAGAACTTGAGTGCCAGGCTTTGTCATATTGATCTGGGCAAGATACTCACATGGGGCATGGAGGATGTAATGCATATGTCTCATTTGGGGTCTAGTAAATTGCTGAAGAGCTCACATTTCTGGGACTCTCTTTTTTGACATTCTTGGGTTCACCTTGAGTTCACTGGTTTTCCCGATGGTATTACTTAACTTCTCCAAATTTAATATATTTTTATTCCTGCTCATTTGAGTGTTGTATTTCCACACAGGCATGCTTAATTGAGCAAAGTGTGTTGGACATGTTTCCCAGAGGTAACAGTGCACAGCTTTTTCACCAGGAAAGGAAAGCATCTTCGTCACTGCTGTTAACTAGCCTGCCATCGATGGCTGACATGTAAATATCCATGACAACACAGGTGAACCTGATGCCCGGTCGGGCAAGACCACACATGGAGTGGGTCCTCCCACTGGGCTGAGCGAAGCCGATTGCTTTTACTCAGCAAGCAGATAGAATGTTGGTTCCTTTCAATTTGCAGGGCTGTCATGTTTAAATATGAAAATGTTGCTTATAGCCAAATGTTAGTGACAGCAGCCTGTGGCGCCCGTCACAGTTTGCTCTCTTACTCCTGCTAAAAATAAGCTTGCTTTCTCTGGATTCCTTCAAACTCCACATCTGCAGGAAGTTTTTGTTGCTTTTGCTGACCCTTTTCTTTCATTCCTGAAAAAGATTACGGTTCTTTGGCTCTACCAGGGACCCCTCCTTTTTCCCCTTCCTGGGAGAAAGCCATTCTGAACAATAATAAACACCCTGGGCTCAGACAGTCCCACAAAGGCATCGCATCCATTCTCAGTTATTATCACAGGCCTCTGCCTCTTAAGTCTTTAGTGAAGAGCAAGCTGGGACAGCTACGGGGCAGAATCATTGGACCAGAAGTAAAAGATGAGCCCAGCAGGACTGGCTGGGCCAGGTTAGGAAGCAAAATCTGAAGGTGAGGCTTCTGTGTTTGGGTCACACTCAGCAGCCACATCTGGACCAGCCAAGCACATCGCCTGCTCCCTCTCATGCTGGAATAATTTTGTTTTCCAGGTATTAAATTCACACCTAGCACATGGTAATACAGTAGGATGCATTTTGAGCAAATGTTCAACTCTTCTTAAGGCAAGTGTTTAACTGCCTTTATTATTCTCTGTCTTCCTTTCTCCTGAGCATGGTGTGAATGAGGGAGTGCAGAGCGTGAGGGGGTTTGAGGGAGGGGTTGGATAGGTGTTTTCAGAATCAGCCAGAAGATCTTGTTTGGAACAGGATCTGAAGGCCTTTAGAAGCTTCACGTCTTTCGCACCACACTGGAGTCACTCGTGGAGCGTTCTCTCTGGCTCCCACTCTCAGGGAGTCTGACTCAGGTCACCTGCAGGGAGTGGGGCCTCCCTGAGCACATGCCACAGCCATGTGGCACCTGTCATGTGGCCTCCTGAGCAAAGGCCACAAGTTAGCTCATGGGTCTCCTGGCTGCTCAGACGTGCTGTGTGTCCTTCTTTCCCTGGCCACCCTTCCTCACCTCCCGCTGCCTCTGTGGGCCAGTCACCTGTGATGCAGCCTCCCGTTCAGGAGCTAGCAAGGATTCTGGTGGTGAAACATTTGACAGGAGACAGTCCAGGGGATGTTATGGCTCCTCAGCCCCCAGAGAGGAAGATGGGTCAGCTCTGCAGTCCTGGCCCAGCTGTCATGCTCCCGCAGGCCCCAGGCAGCTCTGGACTACGTGAACACTGTGGGAAGGGAAGAATCCGCCTCACTCTCCTTCTGCTCCCAGCTTTGCCTGACACATGGTAGGTGCGTGATAGAGGTTTGCTGGAGCATAGAGTGCTTCCTCAGTTTTACCCAGAGCTCACAGTATAAGTACAAGTCAACTCCAACTGGGAGAGGAGATGTGACTAAGAAGAGATGTCTGTCAGTGAATCCTTATGAAGTGAGCCTCTGTGAGCCCCAACTTGGCTTATGGAAACTGGAGATCTGTGTCTGTGGTGGGGTCCTCATAGAGCTGGAAGCCCTTGGCCAGGCATGGCTCAAAGAACACCAGATGATTGAGACCTGGAACGCTGGGCCACATTTTAAGATCATGACCCCGTTGGTCAGTCCTAACTTAGTGCATCCCTCCCAGGTCAGTCCTCTCTGGGAACAGTGATGGTGTGGGGGTGGAGGTGGGGGTGCAAGGCTTCTCAACCAGGCCTGCCCGGAACCCACACCCCCTCTTTTCACCTGCAATTCTGAATGCCCAGTGGAGCCAGGTGGACCAGGGTTGCTAACAACCGTGTACTACTTCAACGTCAACACCGCCTCCAACCCCCTGCCGCCAGGATCAAGTAGAGAGGTCCTGGGGGCTATATTAACTACCTCCATGTTACGTGCAAATTCCACACTACACGTGGGTCTGTGACAAAGAACCTCTGCTTTGTGCTATTTGCTCAGGAATAAGATGTTAGGATATATAGCCTAACAGTATACATCTTGGGGCTTTTCTCATCTATAAGAGCTACTACTACAAAATCCAGTTTCCTTTAACATCCCATGCATACATCTCTAGAGTGGCGCTCTTCAGTTTGGGGTGGAGTACCCCAGCAGGTGCAAACCCGATCCAATGAAGTCATGGAAGAAAATATCAGAACACCTAGTGGTTTTTCTTAACAGGTGGGATATATAATCAATAGCCTGCTGAAATCACAGGTCTAAGTGACATAGCCTTTACTTTTCATGAAATGGAAGTAGCAGGTTCAGTTGTGAATAGCTGGGGGGAAGAGGGCGGGTGGGGGACATGTTTGAGGATAACCCCCAGGTGTTTCTTTGGAAAGGGAGACGAAGAACAGATCGAAGGGGATGGGGCCCCTGGTTCGTGTCAGCCTAATGAGCTTTCTGATGCCAAATCTAAAAGAGCCACCTGTTACCCTCTCTCCAGTGGGATGTGACTTGTTCTTCCCTTGCCCAAAGCTCAGGTCGCTGTAATTTCTGATGTCACTTGAGTTCTTATCATATCTGTTCTAGAGTCTCAGCTCTTTGAGGGCAGCTTAGTCCTTAACTTATCTCCTGAAGGCCCTGCCCATGGAATCTGATGGAGAACGCTTGGAAACATTATGAAGCTTTCATTTGCAAAAGATGACCAGGTTTATAATGAGGTCACTGGGCACTAGACAGTATTTTCCTGGCTTTGATTGCCGTATTCGATAAAAGTTCAAAAACAGGCTTTAGACTTGCCACCTGATGTCAGTTCCCTGAATAATTTTTGCCTAAACACTTTATAAAAATTACTATTTATTGTCACTGCCATTTCATTTACTAAAAAAAAGAAAAGAAAAAGGACATTTTAATACCACACAGCTAGAAACAATAGATCATCCTTCCCAAGAAAGGACTCTGGGACCTTACATTGCCACATAAAGTATCTTTACAACATCCTCCCTCATCATGCGCTAGTCCACAGTTTACCATTTAGGAACCTCTGAGGTGAAGGGAGATGCAGCAACACAAAAAGTCCCATCAAATCGCTGACAGCATTTTGTCCCCCTCCAGGGTGGTCAAGGCAGAGAGAAGCCCAGTTCTGAAGATAACCATGATGGACAGGATGTAAGGTATTTTTGCCACCTTGTCTTCATCCCTCTTCCTTGCCCCTTGGCTATCCATCCTTCTTCCAGGGCCTTAACCCCCAACAAACAAAACCTCAAATGTCAATCCAAGGTTTTTACCTCAGATAACATCAAAACCCAAAGAAAATAACACCTAATAGTGGAATTTCAAGTGAGTAGATGGCCAATCCTTTCCACCTGAGTAGCCCCTCAAGTCACAGCATATTCATGACTATAGACCAACTCACCACACTCTAGAGCTCTATAAAGAGGTCCAGAGCTCCAGTAACCATTAGGACCTTGGATCTCTTCTACCTGATCAGAGAGCAAAGCTCTCTATAGATCCCCATGAAATGCTGATATGGTTAATTCTATCACTTGGTCTAAAAACAATGCACAGCCAGAAAATGATTATACTGACCATACTACAGATAGGTCGTCAAGAAAAGCCAACCTCAAGCCACATACTGTCCACATGCACACAAAGGCCTCGAATTACATGCGATCAGCTCTTCCTGAGTTCTTCAGTACTTATTAGGTTTTTTTTCTATAGCTTATTCACTTTGTTAAGTGCTAGCACATGTTTGCTTACAATAGGTACCAGGCCACCAAATGTTTAAGAAAAATTAGGAGAGAAACTCTTAAATAGAAAAAAATTATATTCATTATCTTAATTTTTTTCTGCAATAATGCCAGTATTTGATATCAGCAGCAGAACATGAGGGTCCAGCTGGAGGTGCATCAGTGTTCCCTGGGAGCTTAACGAAAACAGGCCAGAATCGTTTACATTGGGCCTGTCCCAGAAATTCCAGGTGGCCACAGACGCGATCTTTTAAATGAACTGTCCACTTCCTATTGGGCAATAAATTGTCACCAACTGCCTGAAAAATATCAGGACACCTGATCTGACCAATATCTGTTCTGCCATGTGTAGGGAATATAAGATAGGCTGGGAAGTACAGCTAGAGCACCAAGTCATCCTGGTGATTTAGAGTGACAACTGGCAGAACATGTGAAACCAGCTATCCTGGAAAATGTACAGTAGCCATATCAGTAATATCATCCAGAGTACAACCCTAGGCTGAACTTAAGGTCAAATGCTCACTGGCACCAATCCCTTGACATATACAGGGGACTTCTCTCAGTCCCCTTTTTTGGTATAGACAACAGACTCTGTCCTCAGACTAAGAGGAACCCAAGGCCTCTCCATGTGCCATATGCTAAGCTCCTTCACCTGTTCAATGCACATGGTGAGAGAGGTGGGAGGGATGACGGTGGTGATAAGCCCCGAGTTGGGTGCCACTTTGAAGTCATGGGGCTGGTATTGCCCTGATGGCCCTGACTACCTTTCCCTTAGCACATGTCCATCTGTCTGAGCAAAGAGAGGCCGGCCAAGTCCAGTCTCTCTTGGTCCTGCAGGTAAGAAAGCAAAGGGGGTGGATCCTGGTGCCAAGGCTGGCCCGACATCCTCTAGTGGACCCAGCTTGTGGACCCCACCCCACGACTCCACCACTCCTGCCACCTCCACTAAGGCAAGCTGTGAGGTGAGGACCCTCTCTTTTTGCTCCAGGCATTAAACAATGAAGCCCAAATTCCAGGCACTGGAGGCAATTTGGGATTTAGTATCCCTTTAGCTGCCTCACATTTTCTTTCTAAGTTGGAGCTCTGAGTCTCAGATTTTGGGGCCCCTTGGTGGCTCAGTTGGTTAGGTGTCTGACTTCAGCTCAGGTCATGATCTCAGGTCATGATCTCAGGGCTCATGGGTTCAAGCCCAGCATCAGGATCTGTGCTGACAGCTCAGAGCCTGGACCCTGCTTCGGATTCTGTGTCTCCCTCTCTCTCTGCTCCTTCCCTGCTCTCATTCTCTCTCTCTCTCTCTCTCAAACATACATAAACATTTTTAAAAAGCCTCAGACTTCAAATATGCAGAGATGGTAAAGTAGCAGGCTGAACTTCCAGCATTCTCTTGTGGCTGTGCCCCCAATTACTGCTGCACACCCACCTTCACTCGCCCCCAGCCTGCTCCTTCTGGAGACATTCCACAAAGTACTCTCTTAGCTGCAGATAAGAATTCTACCTGTTGTACACAGTAAGCTTCTCAATGGCTGTGAAAGAGATTCTGGCTGCTTGGGGGAGGAGCCTGGGGTGGGCATGTGTTGAGTGTGTTGTGGGCATGTGTCCCATAATGATAGGGAGCCTGCTGAAACAGACCCAAATTTATTTTAGAATTAAAATCTATCATCATACCCTAGCCGAGAGCTTCTCAGATTTCAGTGTGCACATGAGTCTCCTGGGGATCGTTTTAAAATGCAGGTTCTGATTCGGTATGGCTACGTTCCTACCAGGGACCCAGGTGGGGTGGACACTTATGGAGGGTGGATCACATTTTGAGTAGTGAGGGACCATTGGCAAATTGGGGTTAGAGGGTCAGCCCAAAGTCAAGGGGACCATATTTTCTGAACCCCCAAGCCAGGGCACAGGGCCTGAGGAAAGAGCTGGGTCTGCTTCCTGGAAACTGAAGCAGTCAGGGAACCATACCAGGATGCTAAAGCTTTGTACTTCCTAGAACGTTCTCAGAGATTGGGGCTAGTGGTTCTCTGACTCATCTCCCAAGGACACACTGTCTAAAAGCTGGACCCGCTAAAGCTGCTATTGCAATCAAATCACTTTTGTTTTTTTCCCAGATCACTGGGGAGAAATGTTAATGCACTGATTTTGCCAAGTTATGTTTCTGTCCTATATATTTTCCTCAGCTTTAATTAGAAGGAAAATTCAGCTATGGCAGGATGATCTCTGGTAGGAGAAAGGCAGCTAATCGAGCTGTGACCCCTGAGCTTCACCATCTCTGGTGTCCCCTCTTCAGCCCTGCTGGCCCCATTATGGGTCTACAGCTACCTAGTGTTTAACACCCTGGTGCAAGCATCAGCCCTCCTTTGATTTGTTTTATTCCCACTGGGACCTCAAAAAAAGTTATTATAGCACATAGTATGTGACATCAAAAGGGAAATGTACCCAGAGAATAAAGGGAGCATAAAGGTTACCTGGCAGATGGCTGGTCTGTTCAGGAGAAAACATTGAAGGAAACTGAGCAGGAAGGATGAGCAGGCAGAGAGGTGAGAGAAGGGGATGGGGGAAAGGGTGAGATGGCCGTGAGCAGGCTGACAGGTGACTGGAACCTGCATGGAAATGTGGCCAGAGAGAAAGTCCTGGTGGCCTAAGAAATTTTATGAACTGGTATGTCATATTTAAGCTTTTCATAGTACTGTGATTTAAAAGCCCTGTAACTAATTTGAACCTTTAGTAAAGGACACACACACACACACACACACACACACAGGAGTCTGGCTCAAGAATCTAAAACATCAAGCTCATGGGCCCCAAAATGTTGGCATAATTTGCAGACCTGGGTCCAGACACAGGACCCAACTTCAAGGCCAACTTGGAGGGAGTTATTAGACCACACATTGCTAGATGTTGCCCTCTTAGGCACACTGTGGTGAAAGCCAAGAGAGCCAGCCTATCCCCTTTTGGATTCTGGAGAGAATTCTGGAGTGGGGAGGTGAGATTGGTGGCAACAGGAGATTGGGCTTGAGTGGGGGTGGAGGTGCAGTGTTGAGTTTAGAAATATGAGACACCACTTCATAAACGGAGTGGCCAGGTCTCCAGAACAGGGTGAGCAGAGAAATAAACTCACATCACAAAACAATAATAGCAGCATGCATAAACAAGAATTACCCAAATTCAGTAGGAAAGGACTAAGCTCACAGACCAAGGCTGCTTATCTGCTAATAAGCATTCAAAGCTAACAAAATCAGCAAGCAAATGGCAAAGGACTACTCGTGGAAAACCAGGAACAGTCAATCCCGCTTAGACAGCTCAATTATTTATTTGTGAACCTGTTTATGACTTCATATTTCATATGTATATTACTGGCAGCAAACACCACTCCCAGTTCACACAGTGGGCATCAAACAGGTCAATAATTCGTAGTGCTTTAAGAGTGATCCTATATTCAAATGCTAGGCACCTGAACCCATTCGTAGACCAACAGTTTATGAAAATAGACAATTAAATGTGAAATTGGGAAGGTCGTGAAAATCCTGGGACACGTGGTCATCACTCTGATAGCTAAGGTGCCTGTGTCTCCCAGGGGGTGTGATGCCCCCACCGAAAGATGTCCCCAAATACAACCTTGAATCCCAGCCCAGCAAATAAGGAAACTTTCCCCATGGCAGTTTTCTCAGACCAAACTTATTTCCTTACGCTCCAGCTTTCAAAAAATTATTACCGATATTGGGCGGACTCTGGGCTCCCAAAACATGAGAGCCACAGGCCTCCTCTACTTCCAGTCCTGCTTTCCCAGAAACATGGGATGAGACCTCACGATCTCACATTTCTGGGCGAACTGGACTGGTGTGGCCATACCAGCTTGGTACTTCTCTCTGGGCATAGAGGTTTCCTTTATGCTCCTATAGCACTTTTTTTCAGGCTTCTACTGCGTGGTACTCAAATTGCTTTTGAGACAGTTTTCCACTGTGTTTTAAAAGCCAGCCCCAGCATGTCTATAAACATCAGTTCATATTCCTGGAATAAATCTTTTTTGTGTTCCATCCTACTACCCACAGGGGCACAGATGGCATGTTTTATGTGGTGGCCACTATTTACAATTCAACTCCACGGAGGCCCATGAGATGCCACAAATGGAGCCCACACAGGAAGACAGCCCCTTGGGCAGGGACATTTGTCCCGACAGGCCAGGAGTGCCAGGAAAGGACACACCCTGAAAGTACACGGGGAGCCTCTACCACTGACATACATTGTCCATTCAGGGCCAGTGGGGTCCTGGGCATCCCTGGGAGGCACACAGAGAGTCAGGCTTTGCCCAAGTGATTGAGAGGCATGCACAGCCAGTGGCTGTAAGCAGGGAAAACAGCACACACAAAATGCCCAAAACTGGCCATAGAGTTCAAAACATCAGCAAAGCAAACCCTTCCCTACCAAGAAGGCTCGCCACAATCATTGGAATGTTCAAGAGCATCTGCTAGCTCAGTATCAAAGTATCCCTCTTTCTACTCTGATGGACGGCCATTAATCACAGTAGATTTGACCTTGTCAGCACCTCAAGGACTGAATAATAAAAGCAGGATTTTTTTCTGTGGGGGAGGAGAAAAGGAAAAGGAGAGGAAACACTTTACTCTGAAGAATACTCTGAAGAAGCCACTGCTGTCTCTCTCAGACTAAGATAGCATTTGCCGAAAATGTCACCAGATTGCTTCTTGAGTTGGAGTTGTGCAGACATCAAAAGCTTATTTTAACAAGCATTTTGCTTAAAATCACTTGGTTAGTTTAGGCATTTAGAATGCCTCTTAGTATATAATTTGGATCAAGAAATTCTTGTTGAGTTTGACTTATTTAGCATAAATCAGAAGGACATACTATAATAGACCCGTTCATATCACCAGAGCCTTTAGGCCATTAATGTAGTAAAATTTCCCCTTTGTATTCAATTTTTAGTAGGGTATTTTTCTTTCTTTCTTTTCTTTTCTTTCTTTCTCTCTCTTTTCTTTTTTTAATGGAGCTTAGTTGCTATGCAGAGGCTTAGCGCTCCTGCGTGGGGATCAGTTCCAGACTTTGGTTTGATGTGAAACAAGCCTAACAAATTTGCCTGAATGTGATTCAAAGGTTTTCCTGTTTTCCTATTTCTCTCATCAGGGGATTGAAGGAAGGTGAAAAGCAAGTCAGTATTGAGTTCAAATAATGCTGGCCTGAGTTTTTCACAAGTATTCGGTAGACACAGTCAGATGGACAACCGTTGCCTCTCGAAATGCTTGCAAGGACCTGGGCTCAGGGAGCTAATTTCAAAATGCATGTTACTTATACTCACAGATAAAGTCTCCTTCTCCTATTTTTACTTTTCATTCAGTCTTTCTCTTTCACTTTCTCTCTCCATATCATGCTGAATAGATATGACTCAAAAAGTTAATGGTAATTGTTCTCATCTTAATTTAGCAAAGAGAGAGAAAGAGAGAGAGAAATGAGTATAATTTGCAGATCTGAGCGCAGGTCATTACAGGTGTGTTATATTAGTGTATTCATGAGCCTCCTGAGACAGGCATGCTGAGATATCCAATAACTTTCTTAATGTGTAATTACACGCCATTGGACTATAATTGATTAATTGAAAAGAGAATGTAGGCAGATGTGAGGGCAAGACTTCTGCTGCTCATCAAATGACTATGTCCTTGCTTCTCTTTAATAAGTTAAGTGGAACTACTCAAAAGCAATTAAGTCAGTAGTGAAATTCATTAAATTTTAAGTAATTATTGATATTAAATTCTGTCATAAAATTCAAGACTTTGCATAGTTCTATTTCAAAAAGAAGTATGACAATTCTATGGGGCCCATTCAGCAGAATGAGGGTTCCAGAGAAAACTACATCTTGGACCCATTGACATTTTGTGTGAAAATCGCCAGAGAGTAAAAAAGGAAGAAATGGGGGGTGGGGAGGGGAGGCCTTCTGGAAGTTTTGCTAGCTATCCTAGATGAGCCAGAATGAGTGCACCCCTTAAACCTAGGAATGTAGTGGTGTTTCCGCAGTAATTCTTTCATTTTAAAATCTTAATCTACATAGAAAGAATGAAAAAATACATGTTTTTCACACTAATGCCTTGAGTACTACATTTGAAACTTTCTCTAATAATTACATTCAAACAGAAACATGAATTATAGGGAGTTAGATATGATTTGGAGAAAATTCTTTCCAGGCCCTATTCTCTCACTTGGGAAAAAAACCTGGGCTTTGGGGGTGCAGGACAGGTTGAGGTATGCCCTAGCTTAGGGAATGGCCGCAGAAGAGTCCTTCGAGCCAGCAAGGGGCTTCTACACCTTCTACACTACTCATTCTGCCCAGGCAACCGGACAACTCAGAAATATGTCAGAAAGGAACTCAACTCGGCCAGTGCGCCGCATTCCAGACATTCCTGACAACTCCCTAGACATAGGGGAGCCCTTGGTGTCTGAGCTGGCTGTGGCAACGTGCCAACTGGGAGCCACACCGGTATGGTTGGTGCATTCATTCATACAGTAAGTATTTCTTACGCAGCTCTTCAAAGCCTTTCAAAGATGATTTTATATCTATATCTATCTATATGGTATATATGATATAAAGTAAATGTACTTTATTTATTCCCCCCTAGAACTAGGGTGGGGGGACTTCTGTAAAAATGTAATCCAAGTTTTATACCCATCCCAGCTGATTTGGTGCCCTGCACATAGTAGGCACTCAGTAAAAGCTTGCTGACTGAACAATGGAAGGAATCAATGATGTGGACTGTGAGGAAAGCAGGATAGCATGTGGCGCTAGCACAAAGGTCTCTCTTTAATTTTTGGAAACAGTTAACATTGCACATGTTAACACTTGGCCAGGATAAGCCAAAGAGATGGGGATGATGGCTGTTGAGAGTAAAGGAGAACCAATTGCAGAACCTTTATCTACTCCCAGGCTTCTGTTCTAACCAGCAGCATCCTTAATAGTCCCGTCAATTCCTTCCTGACATTAAAAAAAAAAAAAAAAAAAAAAAACCCTGGAAATGTAAGCCCGTGTATTGTGGTCATTTTTTTTTAAACAGTCAATTCAACCACATTTTTTTTAAACTTGTACTTCCAAATCTAAATATAACTTTGTGTGGTTAGTTTCACAATTTAAAACGAAATGATTGTGCTCTCATTGTTTGCTGGGGCTCCCACTTTGATGGTGTGAGAGCCAGTCTCCTGGATGCAAGGCGGCTGGCTCCCATCACAGCCCCTGTGAGCGGCAGCCCCGCTGCAGACTGACTAGACACAGAGAAAGCAGGGAGAGATGTGACTCACCGCTCCCAGCGGGAAGGACAAAAGCATTTTATGTATACCCTAATTCCTGTTGGAAGACAAAAATTCCAATCCTCACACACATTGTAATTTTAGAAAGCATAACTAAAGCTAAAACTAAATTAGACTAACTAGGTATATTGGGCTCAGAAAGGAAAAAAAAATCAAGGCACGAGGAAAGACATTAGGTCTCATTTTCTGTTTGCATGTTTTTCTGCTATAATGGACAATTTATTGTCCCACGGCTCACTTTAATCTTGAACGCGACCTTGATAATCTGTGTAGGGGCAGCCTGACTATTTCAAAGAGAAGTTCTAACCCAGGGAGATCTCTCTCTACAGCTTTGTGATGCTCACTAAATGACGTTTTGCTCACATTGTTTTGGGTTTTTGTTTCTTTGTTTTTCATTTTGCCAAATGTAATAGACCCCAAATATATTTCCGACAGCTAAATCAGACCAAAGGAAAACTGATTTATCAAATGAATAATTAAGTACCTAACTGACATATCTGAAATTTATCAGCATATGCACAAAGAAGATGGCCAAAGAAGTGGGTGATGGTGTTCATTTCTAAAAGAAAAATGGAATTTCAAATGGTCAGGTAATTAGAATAATTAGGGAATGTAGGATTATAAAAATTTTAATTTGAGGGATTAAATAGCATACCTTTTTGTGTGAAAAATTTCCCCCCAAAGCCATTTGACATTCGTTTAAAGTTCTATCTTAGCAAACACAATGTATTTAATAAAATGGTTTTTACTGGATGAAAATTTAAAAAATTTTTAGGTCATTACTGAGTAAATACTAGTTCTCCTTCTAAAAACCTGCATCGTAAAATGTAATATTCTTTACATTAAGCTAAGTCATTACAATAAGCTAAGTCCATACAATCAAAAGTTATGTATGATAAGATTTTTGTCTTCATTAAAAACAAAAAAGGATTCTACACTTGTGGTAGGCATAACATAACGTATAGAGTTGCCCAGCCACACTGCGTTGGATACTTGAAACTAATGTAACAATGGGTCGACTATACTCAAATAAATAAATAAATAAAAGGATTCTGAATACTCATGTGAATTTTATTTATTGGCATTTCCTACTTCCTCTTAAAAGTTGAGTACAAATGAGGGGTTTTATTCTCTTTATTAATTACTTTTTATTGAGTGATTGTATGCCATGCATTTTATATGTATTATCTCATTTAGATTTTATAACAATCCTAAACAGCTATTATTTCTGTCTTACGTATGCAGAAACTGACCTTCCCAAGACCACAAAGCTCGTGACCACATAGCCAGGAAGTGGGCCAAGTCAATGTGACTCCATAGCACAGATACTATATTACCTGTGTGCTGTTTTCTGACTGATGGGACTATTACATTCTTGTTAATGGAGCTCTACCCCTCTTCAAATAATCCAATTTAAAAACCTTTTCCTCCCTAGTTTGTATTTTTACAGTCCAAATCACACTGATCCCTGAATCATTCTGAATCACAAATATTTTTAACTCCAGTTTCTTGCTTCTACTTTGATCTTGTTTTTCCCACTGACTACAACTAGCTACTTACTCAATTA
>NC_043706.1:92593716-92697796 GCF_006229205.1 Suricata suricatta | reverse complement strand
GCCTAGGTGGCTCAGTCAGTTAGGCATCCAGTTTCGGTTCAGGTCATGATCTCACGGTTTGTAAGTTCAAGCCCCATGTAGGGCTCTGTGCTGACAGCTCAGAGCCTGGAGCCTGCTTCAGATTCTGTGTCTCCCTTGCTCTCTTTCTGTCCCTCTCCCACTTGTGCGTGCACATGTGTGCGCTCTCTCTTTCTCTCAAAAGTAAATAAATAAACATAAAAAAAGAAATTTGAAGTGTAGAAGATGCACCCATGTGTACTTGTCTCTTCAGTAGTTTGGGAACTTCTCTAAGGGGTGGTGGTCAGGGTGATGATGATGGATAAAGGCATCCTGATTTATAAAAAACATACTTTATCCTAACGCTGCACCGTGTTCTATCGGGACAGGGAAAGAAATCACTGCTCTTCTAACAATGTACCTTCATGAATTTTCAAGAGAAATATTGATGAATATGCAATCCAAGGTAGAACATTACACACTCTCCTGGATAATTAAGAAAAAAGTTGTGCTTATTATTTCAAACATGGCTTATCTGGGGTCTGTCCTACCTGGTTCAACGTTTCGCTTGAGAAAATGAACAAAGAAAGCCATCCATTGGCTCCACTGAAGGGAAAGCATATAGTAGTAACATGCTCAGCCGTGACCACCACAGGCCAACCCTGCACTTGAACTTGTCAGTGACCAATGCACAATCCAGAGCCAACCTTATGCATTTCACTTTTGCCTGAACTAGAACCAGGGGGATACGTCATTGTGGGCATTCATTCAACAAATGATCACTGAGCACCTACCTCCACAGTTCATGGAATCTATGGCATCATTGGTTGTTAAGATACCACTAGGGGAAAACACTGCCAATTAAAAAATGACAGGCCATCAATTGTAATATGCAATCCCATTTCTGACATGGTAAGCTGTTAAGGGGGCGAAAGTGCATTTTACAATCATGAAATGTGCTGCGGGCAAGCACCGTTCTTGGGGATACAGTGAGGAAAGACAATGCTCTTGCCTCACAGAGCTCTCAGCCAAAGGGAGCTTCACCTGAAATTAAAAGACGTCTCATCTCCTGGTCGTATGTGGCCATGCAGTAGGGGAAGAGAGCCCTCCCGGAAAGCCTGACATCTTCCTCGGTACTGGGAAGTGTACAAGACACATGAGTATGAAAGATACTTTAAGCCGAATGCAGTGAGAAAATACATTCTCTAAAAGATTCTTGTTTGCCTGAATCTGTTCATTGGCAGCTTAATCGTGGGCTTCTATCCTCCCTCTCCCCTTTCACAATTCCCTCTCACCCGTCCCCTGTCACCCACCCACCCCCATCTCCAATTTCTTGCCTCCCTTATTACTCACATCTGCCCCTCTTCTCAACTCCAAATATTTTTCATGCCCTTTTCCTTGTTCTTCCAAGAGACTTCAGTTAACCTGTTCTAGCCATAAACCAAACACATGATGGAATAGGATTACTTTTAGTTCTGGCTGGCTACTTGTGCACTTTTATACTGATAGTTGATATCCTATCTGATTTTCTGGATTTGCTTGATATATGACGTAGAGTTTCTGTGACACCATAAGAGGTGACTTTTCTTTGGTATTTTAGGTAACTGTTCAGTTCTAGCAATTAAAGTAATGAGTATGATACCTGACTCCAGGTAATGGCCAGGAGTCTCGAAGGAGATGGATCAATTCACTCCAAGGAATACAACAATACTAAATCAAAAGAGGTCAACAAGACCTTACTGATCACAGAAAGAATCAAAATCTTCAAAAGAAGACTTAGCACTTATACATAATCTATTACTGTCAGATTTTTAAGATAATATACTCAAATGCTTATATAATATTGGAAAATATATCTTCTGTAGTCTAACAATTAAACAACATATACTTTGGTTCCTTTCCCCACAATTTATTAGGCACTGGGAATTCTCCAACATTACAGGCCTTTCTGAATAAATTCCCCTTCCTGACATTCCCAGAGATGTTCTTCCTGGCTTCAAAATTCTATTAAAGAATTGTTACTATAAAGATGCAAGAAAGAGTGATTCTGAATTAATTTCTTAATTCTTCATCCCACCAACATGGACTGAATATCCTCTCTAGGCTGGGATGGAAAGGTGTATCAGACCTGGTTCCTACTAAGCAGGGTCTTGGCCTGAGCACAGGTCAGAGAGATGAGGGTCAAACCTGGGCTCTGCACCTGCTCATTCGATCCCTTCTCCTTCCCCACTGCAAGAAACGTAACATCTCTGAATTTTAACTTCCCCATTTGTAAAATGGAAATAATAATAGCTGTTTGTCAAAATTCTGGAGAATGAAAAGGCTAAAGGAGTGTCTGTAAAGCCCGAGCACAGTGCCGGCATACTGAAGGTACCCAACAAAGGATGATTTCTTGTCTCCTTTCCTTAACAGGCATATCCATTTGCTACTGCAGGTATTTCCAGGTGAAAATTATATTTTTTATTTAGCTTTGCATTTATTTTCTTAGTTGCATATTTCCAAAATTAACAATTTTACTAGTAAATGGCAGGGCAAGAGGCAGGGGTAATGGATCATGTAGAGAGTCTTCCCTGAGAGTTATATTTAAAAAAGAAAGATAGCTGATATACCTGAAGAGCAGGGAGTGGGACACCCACCCCCATCCACCACACCACACCATCTCCCTCGGAGAACACGGGGTCCTCGACACTTCTCTCCGCCTCTAAGATCCACTGTGATGCACCATGTGAGAAGTCAGCGTGAAAACCAAACCATGATGCCTCTGACTTTTTTTGTGTGCAATGGCCCTGAAACTAGAAAAGCAAAGATTTTCATGTATTGGAAAAGGGAAGCTTGCTGGGGACCAAGGGTCTCCGATCAAATCGAGGGGCCCTAGCCCCCAGGAAATGTCCTTATACCAGCACAGATGCTGGGGAACTCTAGCCCTTACCCAAATGGCTCTCTCCCAAATAAAGAAACCAAAAAGAGAGTTAAAATAGGGCTTGCCTAGGTCTGTAGGTGGGGAATGAAGGTAGATGGTCTACGGCAGTACAAGGGTCTTTGTACAGGAGAAGAAGAAAGCTCTGAACCATGAGAGCATGGCAGCAATGAAGCCAAGAGGCTGGAAAGAAAGAGAAGCAGCAAACTCAGCTGGAGACTAAAGTGAAACAATAACATTGGTGGAAACAGAGAGATGTGCAGGTGAAATACAACAGCCCAAGCAGAATGCATAACTTCTGCCTCTGTTAGAGAAGAGGGTGCCTGGGTGGCTCAGCCAGTTAAGCAACTGACTCTTGATTCCGGCTCAGGTCATAACCTCATGATCTTGAGATCAAGCCCCACATCCATACTGAGCATGGAGCCTGCTTGGGATTCTCTCTCTCTCTCTCTCTCTCTCTCTCTCTCTGCCTTTCCCTGCTCACACACTCTCTCTTTCAAATTAAATAAATAAAAACTTAAAAAAAAAGAAGAGATGGTCTTGCTGCAGGGCATAATTGTGCTATCTCTGTCAGGACTGCCCCTTGCTTAGTCTAATATTGGTCCTTTTATTTCTAGAAAGTTTTATTTTTCTAAAACATATTTCAAAAAACTGTAGGAGCACAGGAATAGCCCCAGACTCAAGAGATCTAGAGGGTGGGTATAAAAGTGATGAGACAGGCCAACTCTCTCTAGACAGCAACAGTCCCTGGGGTTTTCTGGGTCATTTTACACTTTTGGGGCTGTTGCAATTACTATTTCAGGAAACTGGTACACAGCACACTACATACACAAATGTCATATGATATTTTGTTTGATGTGACAGAAGTCCAAGTGTGTCACCATGAATTTACATTCTCGGTGCTTTGTGCTGCTCAGCTGTAACATCAAAGCAGTTGTGTAAGTTCAAGTTGAGCCAGGGCATGAATCTTGCTTTCTGTTAAATGAAGTGTTAAGAGGAGGGTCTCTGGTTAATTACACCTATTTTAAAACTCCTATCAAGTTTCAAGTGAAATGTGGCAAATTCTATCACCTTTTGGGGGTCCTCAAGTCCTCATGATCTAGCTGGAAAATACTAGCCAAAATTAATATGTGACTGCCATCCCAGAATTTCCCCTCACTGCTGTTAGGAGGCAATATATATATATGTATATATATATATATATATATATACACACACACATACTCATGAGCTAGGCTGGGTCGCAAGGAGATCTGATTTTATTTTTAAATAAATACATTTAGAACCAGGGACTTGAAAGTAAAGAACCCAAGTCACTACTGGCATTGTAGTGTTTTTGTTTGTTTGTTTGTTTGTTTGTTTTACCTTAAGGGCTTTCTAATCTAGATCTGATTGTCCAAACCTTGCAAGGCTGTGCTGAGCAGGGAGGGAAGAGTCATTTGTTTTATGTGTACTTAGTCCCAAAGCTCCAATTCCCAATTTAATCAGTGTCAACGGATTTTTTTTCTAGCCAGAAAAGTGGGGAACTAAAGTCTTTACAAACAAAAACAAAAACAAACAGGAGCAAAAAAGCAGATTTGTTTACAATCCTCCAGAAGAATAAAAGGAGGGTGGGGTGGGTACCGGGTAGAGGGACAGATGAAGCAAGATTAATAGTTGACAATTGTTGAAGCTAGGTGATAGGTGGGTGGGGGTTCATTGCATCACTCTCTTTACTCTTGTATGTGTTAGGGATTTTCCATGATAATTTGTTTTAATCCATAGAAGGACTAGGAATTTCCATGATGTACAGGTACTGAAGTCTAGGCTTGATAGGATGCTGTAAGTTACTGAGACCTGGGCAAAGGAACCAGCCTGTCAGCTCACCCTCTTAGCCTTCAGGTCCTCTACACTCCCGCCAACTTAGATGCCACTGTGGGTGGGTCACCTGGTCTGTACTTTCCCTTCTCCTTGCCTTTGCCATGCTATTTTCCTCTGCTTAGAATGCCCCCTTCCCTTATACTTCAGCTCCAACTATCCCAATCCAACTTATGTAAGGCCTTGATCGAAGGTATCCTCCTCTGTTAAATCTCAAATTACTACATATGGAAAGAATCTCCTCTTCCTTCGAACTCTGGAACTTTGCTGGTGCTCTCTTGGGCACAGCCAACCATGTAACGATAACAATCATGAGAATAAGAAGAATCGTAATAATAGCAGCTAATACATACTATACTGAATGTTACTATGTACCAGGCATTTTGAATATGTCATCACTTTCAATCTTTACAGTATCTTCTGAGGTTATTACCTTGTATTATCACACCCTACAGATGAAGATTTAGGATAAGAGAGGTCTAAGAGGATCCACTGTGAGGTGATACCAGATGTGTCACCATGAATTTTAAGCTGCTGTGCATATGATCCTTAGTGATACCACCAGAGTAATAGAGTATAAATTAAAGTCTGGCTGGGGCAAAATTCTAAGCTTCATTAAGACCTGAGAGCCCACCTTCCTGATTACTACGATACTGTATATGTGTATTCTTCCTACTGAACTGTAAGCTCCTTCAGGAAAGGGACTATATCTTTTTCCGTTTTGTGTCCCCCATAAGCACTGTCTAGTACAATGCCATGTATGTAGAAGATACTCAGTAACATCTAGCTGACTGAACAATGTGTTGATACAAAGCAGTTCTGTACTAGCAGTTCTGCCCAAGGGCTATGTCCAACTCTTGCAATGCAGCTCTTGTCTACCTTTGCAAGGAAATGAGATGGACAAATCAGCCCATGGAAGAACTGCGTAAGCGTCTCTCCTCCCACCACCTCTGTCCACAGGCCACAAAACTAAAATGGTTTTCATTATCTCCCTACGCTGGCATCATAAGTGACCAGAAAGAATTCCTCCCTGATGCTACCTCTACGTGGCCTCCCAGCTGTGGATTCCCTCCGTCACCACCCTCTGCAAAACTCCCACCCCTGATAGCCTTAGGAAAGGCCAAAGGGAGTCAGATTGTTTCATTGATGACTCGGGAAGCTGGAACTGAGGAAGACACCCTGATTTCCCTCTTGAGTTTCCATTCTCTTACTTCTTTCAGACTTCCTGCTTTCCTTCCAACCAAATTACACTAGGTTGTTGCTGCTGCTCTTTGACTATATTTTGACCTCCCTCTTGAATGTAGTGATGTTCTCCGGACTGGCCCTCAGAACACCTGGGGAGTAGGCCTGGTTGCCTTCAGTTCCCTCCCCCAAGCCTTCACAACATCCCTCTTCTCCGTCCAAGGACCCAGCTTCTGCTGTATTTCTGCAAGGTCTTACTCCCAGCTGGCATTTAAGAACTGAAAAAGTCCTGGCTGATGAGAAGGTATTAGTTCATCATGTGATAAAGTGCCTCTTCTCAACTATATCTCTTAATCCAATTCCTACCATCAATATGAGCATTGTAATAGAGGAAAAGAGGAGAAGAGAAGGCCTTACAGGCTCAAAAGAATGAGGCAATAATGGTAAAGGGACCCGCAATGGAGGTGAAATTTGGGGCAGAGGCTAGTCACCGGAAGCTGGCTCTAAACGTTCCCTCTTCTGTACTCCCCTAGGCTGTATTGCTGGAGTGTTACTGTGATGTGAATTTCCACAGGTTTTTTTTTGAAAGTTATTTGCCTTGGTCATAAATTTAGCTATGTCAGCTAAATACCCTGGTGTGTGTGTGTGTGTGTGTGTGTGTGTGCGCGCGTGCGTGTGTGTGTGTGCGCACGTGTGCATGCATGGTACCTATCTATGAAGAGGTAGATGGAGGCCACACTGAGCTGTGTTATATCAAACAGTACTCACGCTTTATCTAATGTCACTCATCTTGACAGCATTGCATTTTCAAAATTAATAAAAAGCATAAGGAAGCTGCTGCACAATCAGCAACCAGAGAATCTTGGCCACCAAGCTAAATATCTAGTCATCTGTGTTGTACATTAAGTGCGAAGGCACATGTCACAGTTTGGGATTTGAATGGAAAAATCAATACCCTTCAGGAATCTACAATTGCACAGCAGACTTTCTATCTGCCAATGCTTTGTTTGTCAGTGCTTGCTGATTACACATACTTGTGCATTCCAGGCATCGATTTTACTTTACTTCTGTTTGGGCTACTTAACCCTCTTCCAAGCAGCAGAGGCCGGGGGTGCTGGGGAGAGGGCAGGGAAAATAAACAGTCACTAATACAAGGCTGAGTCACTGTCCAGTCCACCTGGGCAGGACACTTTCTGTCAGCCCCTGACAGCCCCTACGTTAGCCACGTAGCCATGTGTCCTGATCACCTGCCAGCCTAAAAGTAACCTGTTCCTCCAGTGTTTTCTCCCAAGGGCCATCGGCTACCCTCTCCCCACCGAGGTTCCTCCACGTTCCAAACCTACCTCTGCTCTTGCTATAGTGAACTATGCAAGATGGCCCTGAAGCAAAGAAAGCACTTTGGAGCGGGACTTGCAATCTTTTTTCATAAAGTCTTTAAAAATTTACTCTAAGCTGCACTAAGAAAACTCCAAGGACTGCCTATTACTCTCTTAAGAATGTACTAGTTTCTTCCTATAGAAGCATCACTTTTCCTGGCTGCATATCCAGCCAAACACCACTGCTTCTCTAGCAGTTGAAAAAATTAAATTTCTCCTTAGAGAAATAAGCTTCCTTGTTTTTTCTCTTTATTCTCCTTTTTCCTTTGCCACAAAAAACTATGCTGACGAAAATAAAGCATTTCTAACAGTGACTAAAAGGACAAAGATTATATGCATCTCTCTAAACTACTGCTAATACAATACTGTGTCTAAGCATAGCAATGATTAAACATACATTTTCTCTAAAGGTGACTGGAAAAGATGTTCACATTTTTGTTTTACTTCCTCCTATATGAACCCACTGCAGCCAGGACTCAGCATGTTCATTTTACCAATAAATATTTTAAAAAAATCAAATATGGCGTGTTACTTTTAACTGTTTCTCTAAAAAGAAGTAAGATACTCTCCAAAGCATTTTGATACCAAACATAGCATTAATGTCCCCTACGGTCTTCTGCTGAGAACTATGGTTATAGAGGGAAGTATTAAAAGGGAAATGGATGAAAAAGACTTCCCCAAAATAGTTAATGCTAGGAGGGCTGGAAGTTTAAGAGCCTTAAGATAAAATATAAGGTAAGTTAAATTTTCAGAAAACAAACAAACAACAACAACAACAAAAAACCCAACTACATTTATAAGCAGCAAATTTGCCTGCGGATTGATTGGTCAAGGAGCTAGACACACAGTATGAGTGGCGCTATTGTAACAGTACAGTTTATGGAGCGGGGCGGAGGCGGGTAGGTGGGGATGGCAGAAGAGTTTCTCACTGTCAACATCTAGCTGCTGCGGCTAGGATGGGTAAGAACTGTATTTTCCTCTCTTCTCCTGCTCTTTGGATACTTTGTTTTTAATGAACAGTTGGTATCAGAGCTAAGTCCAAAGACTGTTACATGTGGGATTTCCTAATGCGGAGACCTGGCAGAGAGCTGTTCGGTGCTCCGCCAAAACACTAACTAGAAATGAGACTACCTCAAAATGTAACAACGGAGCATCCTCATTCCCTTTCAGTGTTTTCATTTAGTTGGAGCAAATGTTTTGCTTTAATGCAACTGAAAAGAAAAGAACATTTAGGGACAACATTGCTAGATCCCTCATAAAGCTTCATTTTCAAAAGCAGTGTTTAAATCTCTAAATAAATGACAATTCATTCTCTGTTTACTTTAGGTAAACAGAAAATGCATCGCGGAGTACTCATTTTCAAAAGCTAATCAAGAACATTAGGTCCCAACAGATTCATTTAATAGAAATATAATAGGCATTCCTGCTTGCTTTTCATCTTGTCTTGCTGTAAATGCTAAAATGAACAGCAAATTAACCCTGGGTTGGAACAGAGTCCCTGTCACAGCTGATATCCTCTCTCTCACGACTTGTAAACATCCCCGCATCCTGTCGCTGCTTTGACTTCTCCTACATAGGAAAGACGAAAGTGCCTGATTGAGTTTGGCAAGAGAGTGTAGGAACACTTGAATTCTAAAGGGAGTACTGCGTGTCAACTCTGCTATCTCTCCCAGCAGAACAAAATATTACCATGCTGTCTCCTAAAATAGTGAACAATTAGGAAGGAGGAGGAGGAGTAGAGGTGGGATTGTTTTTTTCCAAGCTACACAGATCAACTGTCTTTCTCTATATTTTTAACTTTACCAGCCATTCTCCAAATGGCTGGTTAGAAACTACTATACAAAACAAGCTAATAAAGACAGGGCCATCCAAGCTCTATAATCAGATAATAAAAGATTTGCAAACAATTTGAGATCTTATAATTAATATTCAGTGATATCAGCATTAGCATTTAGAACTCTATACAGAAAAACTATAATACTTCATAAATTATGTAATAATGAACAAACCCTTTCAAAAACTGTTTTCACTGTGCTAAAGTAACATTCTAGACTTGTTGTAAGTATGTTATTCTTACAAGTAGTTCGCAGTTATTCTTGAAGGCAAGCCTTGGAGTTTCCTTAGCATAGTGCTGCTGGGGAAAATTTTCAGCATGTCCATCTTCATCTCTAGCCTGAAGGGAAATATAATGGCCTATTTAGGGACTTACAAATAATGGAAGAAAAAAAAAGCTAAAAGCATAACAGCTCAGATCATTAAACAAACGGGAATCCAGAAATAACAACATTATTAAGAAGTTTGTTTAAATACGCAGTACGCCTTTTAGATATCAAAATTTGGGATTTATTTTTCTTTACAGAGTTTGGTTTGAACATGCAAATTCATTGTGGTGTAATATTTAAAATGATATGAAGCAAACCAAAATCAAATAATTTTGTTGGAAATTAACCACCACTTTGGTCTTCCAGTGACTTTCGTTGCATACTTAGGATTATATGACATACGTACGTGTTTAAACTTTTTGGCATGCTTAAGCAATCTCTAGATAATGCACTTTAAGAAAATTCTAATAGCAAGCCCATAAGAAAAGCAATTTGCATCGTTATATTTTGCATTGTAATAGTATTAGAGATAAACTGATTCCCCTTGATTTTTAAATAAAGATCTGAAAGGAGCAATGATCTATCAAGAACAATGATTCTTCAATCGAATGCAGTAAAAAAATAGATTTAATTAAGACGCTGCATTAAAAGTTACTAGTTATTTTGATCTACACTGTTAATTAAGAAAGCTGAAGTTTAAATGGAGACATTAACAGAACCCATTAGCAATACAGTCTTGTCTTGCTTGCATACAGTCTTGTCTTCCTAATCTCCTTCGGTTTCTGGTTTGGAGTTGTAGAGAGGGAGAGGTAGGTGAAAGGAGGCGTGTCTGCAGCACACTCATTAAACCATTCATTTGGGTGACACTTGCACCCCGCTCTGCTCTCATCTCATCTTAGCCCTAACTGCTCTCCCTTTCCTGGCCTCCTGAAATTCACAGCTGAGCTGTCTCCCTCACATATGGCTTGCATATAATTATGCATATTCCATTTTGCACTGCATTAAAATGATGAGCTCCTGGCTCCCTGCCAGCTGATTTTAAAAAGCCCAAGTGAAGTCGGAAGAAGGAGAGAAACACAGGGAGAGCCGCACAGGAAGCAGCAGGTAGTTCTGTCTGCTGTCTCTTTAGATAAAATGTATGTCTGGCACCGAGGGAACAGCTGAGAACTACCTGTTGTGATGTATGGATCGAGGAGGAGAAAACAATCAGCGTATGTCTGGGGCACAGCGATGACAGCACTTGGGTGGTGTTTCTCCTTTAATGGAGTGAAATTTGCCGCTGACAAGTATCACTCAGAGTTCCTCGGCTAGACTGGAGATCGGAGCCGTATTTTGTACATTTTAGGATGTATAGTTTGTTTTTTTAACAAAGGCTTCTGCTACTTATTACAGGGAGGGAACTGGATGGAATTTGGAAATGGAATGTCATGGGCAGTAATGTTTGAGTTACAAGAAGTTGGTGGGAGAAGAGAATTGCTCTGTTTTGGTTTCATTTTTGAAATTTATGAACATCTCTGGAATTGGGTGCCTTTTTATTATGCCCCCCCCAAATCAAAGTAAAATTAAAATGCAGTTATAGGACTGGACTACATGTGACAGAAGGAGTAATCATTGTTCACGTCCGTTGGTTATCAAGGCACTGAAACAGACATTGTTCCTTCTCACAGCGCCTCACAGCATCAGCTCTACTCTGCAGCTACAACAGGGCTTAAGTTAATATAGTCTTAAACGGGGCCCACTTTGAAGTGGAGCGGATAAATACAAGGCAGCTGGGGGAAAACAATAAGATGCCAATGGGTAGCAACAATGTTAGATTCTTCTATTCTCTGTAAGTGCGTTTTAAGAAACTCTGTGAGGTCTCTTGACGGCAGACACCACATCTATTTCATCTTTCTTATTCTGCCATTTCCAGTGCCTTACTTTTAGTTGGTACTTAACAAACATTTAAGTGATGAAAAAAAAACTCCATAAATGGATAGTAAGTAGACCCTACCAAACAACTCTGTAGAAAAATGCCACCTCGAAATATGCTAAAGTTGGTGGTTAGGTTTATTAATATTCCTGATGCACTATGATACATTTGCTTGGAAACACTTAGCATATAGTTTACAAGGGCTAGTATTTACATATATATGTCTATATTCAATATACATGTATCCGGTGTATAAATATTCATAAGGTGGAATGTTTATTATGCATGTACTATATGTACACATTCATACACACCAGATGCCCGGGGATATTTTCAACATTAGTGGCAAAAATACATTCATTCCACTTACATGTAAGGTGATCACAATGCTTTTTATGTTTTTTTAAAGGACAAGAAAACAATCCCATTGTCTAAGATTTGAAGGTGCTTCCTCAAAGGAGCTAAAGATTTCATATAATGCCTGATAATTTATGAGGCTGAATAAACAGCCACGGAAGAGAAAGGACAGGGAGATTGGGGGGGTTGGGAGTGAAGACAGAAAACCAGAAATTTCCTTCTTTATGGAGCCACATATTTGCCTTTGCATCAAACGCCATGGCCCTGGGAGCGGTCTGCCTCTCACAAGCCATCGGACGCCAGAGTGCAAGACATTCCATCCTCCAGCCACGCGCTGCATTTCCACACGTGCCACAGAGCTAGGAGGCACAGAGCATGCTAGGAGTCTCGGTGCCCTTCACCTCACGTGTGTGTGCACACGTAAGCACTCACCTGCCTCTTGCCAAAGTCATTCCTTTTGCATTCTGAAGGGTTTTTAGTGTAAAATTTAAAACTGCAACTCCTAGACCAAGTGAAATTGAGTGCATTGAGCGAGGGGCAATAGTTCTCCACTCTGGCTGCATAGCAGAATCAGCTGGGGGGGCTTTTTAACATTGGAGCTTGTCCTGCCCCCACCTGCCCACCTTTCTAAGACTCTCATTTAATTGGTCCTGGATGGGGCCCAGACATGGGTGTTTTTTTTTTTAAAGTTCTGAGGTGGTATAACGCACAGGCAGGGCTGAGAGCCACTGATCTAAGGAGCGTGCCCAGAGGAGGGGTATCAAGAGGAAGCCCTTGGCAGAGTGTTGGCAGAATGTTCTCTAACCCCGTCCCAACCCTACCGGAGTGGACTGCTATGCAACACGAAGAGGATGTAGGATATGGCCCCTGGGATGGGTCTTATTGTAAAGACACGAGAGATGACATTGCTAGCTGCTCACGGGGGAAAAAAATCCTTATTTTAGTTCTTGACATGACAAATAATCTTGGAAGAACTACTACCCCAGCTCCTCAAAAGGCCTTTCTGAACCTCTCTAACCAAGTAAAAAATCCCCACCTGCCATCTCTTTGACTTGACACAGGTGCAATTTTACACCTCTTGGTGTGACTTTTTGTGTCCCCTTCGAGACAGCACACTTCCTAAGGGCAGAGATAGTGCCTGATTCCTCACCTCTGCCGGGTGCATGGTAAGTGCTCTGCGGGAATGAGCTCTATTTTCATTCCTGCAACTCAATGGTGACGTTAGACAAAAATCCTAGGAGGATCATTTTACAACATTTTATAACCTTTTATATTTTGAGGTCAGTGTCTTCTTCGGCCCCTGCCCTAGCTGGGCTGGCAGACAATGGCTATCAAGGCAGGTGGACGGAGGGAGCCGACAACTCTTGTAGGAAGGGCTGTGCAAGCCCTGTAGACATTCAAAATCTCTGGTCATGGTAAAAACATGATGCAGAATGACTTTTAGCTGTTTCCTTTGACTGTTCTTAAATTCTTCACAGACCGGGAACTCTCTCACAGCCTGTCTTGGGGTAGACCACCCCACTGCTGGCTCTTGGCATCTCCTGGGGCCCAGAGACCTATATTGATGTCTGACTTTGTTCTGGAGTGACCGGTTCTGACAGAAGGAATGCCAAGATACATGATGAACTAACTCTCTCCATGTGTCTTATTCTCAGCAGCTTTATTCTGACAAATACACTGGATATTTATGCCAACTATGGGGAAAGGCAAATGGGAAGCTTTTTTTTTTTTTTTTTTTTTTTTTTTACATTTCACTACAAATGTGATTGTCAGACCAAAGGTACATTTTTTATCTATTATTCTAAGGAGACTTCACCTCTTGCCATAAAATAGAAATAGAAATAAAAGTCATTCATTTAAACTGCAAGAGGATTTTCCCCATCTTGCTGACAGCTCTGTTGTGCCTACCATTTGAATAAATATTAGATTATGTGAGAAACTTCGACTAATTGTCTCTCTACTTCAAAAATCTCTGGCTCAAACAAACTTCATATTCCCCTCTCTTTCCCTGTGAATCATCACTAATTCACTTTTTTATTTCGATTCTTACATACAGGAATCTTCAGTTCTCTTTCAAAGAATTCACTTCTTCCTTTAGGCCAAAGCTTTGGTGTCATGTACATATTCAAGCAAGATCAGCATATTTTCTCCTCTAGAGACTCCCTCAGAAAATGTGGAACATTCTAAAAACAGCTCCACCGGCCTACCCCAGAAAAGTGAGATTTTTCTGACTCAACAAAAAAGGTTAACACTGTTACTGTTTAAGTGGAAAGCTAACTAGGCTTCCCAGTTAATACGTCCCTGGGATGAATGGGGGTTTACACCTCTGTGTCACTGTGATTTCAGAACTTCTTTGGAAAGCAAGGGAAAGTTCTGCCCGGAACTGGAGCTGGGGCGAGCATGCAGAGCCTGTAGACTGAGCGTTCCGGTGCTGCTGTGAGACACAGCACACGCCGGCTCACACATGTGGTGTCGTTACCAGACTTGAGAACATCAAAAATAGTGCATCTCAAAGTTGGGGGAGTAAGTTTAGAGATGAAGAGTTGCAGAGAAGAGCTTTTCCTTTTTAGAACTCATTCTTTGAACCAGGACTAATAGAATGTCTTTTCAAAATTCAAGACAAAAGCACAGGGACACCACTTCTGAAAACCCTGAGGATTTCATTTTCTGATGTCCTATTTCCGGTCTGTCTTTCCTTAGTCAAATGCCTACATACATTTCTCTTGAGGAAGCTCCGAGAAGAATAAACTGCACCTGTCACATGTGGCCTCTCAGTGTGTTGTGAACTTGACATAAAGGTCAGCCCGGTTTCCAGGCCCCTCGGTGCAGTCCAGCCAGTGCTGACCCTGGGCTAAAATACCAGAAGGAGACCCGCAGAGTAGCTTTTGCTTCCTCTGAGTTACGGCTCAGCTTTTCTCATCTTGATGGTCCAACTCCTCAGGACTGACTGCCCAGTTCCCTTCAACTGGATTCCTGCCCGTTACCCTCATTTTTCTCCTTGTAAAACTAAATTCCATCTGTCCTCCCCCACTTTTCCTGGAAAATTCTTATATCTTTTAAGCATTCGTTCAGTCTGTAGCTCCTTTAGGAAGCCATTCCAGACCTCTTCCTCCTGGTCCTAACCTGGGCTCTGTACCCCTCTGTCTACATATTTATATGTATCACCATTCCACCCACCACACTGCATTATGACCATCTACGTGTGTGTCTTCCCCACCGAACCGTGAGGTCCTTGAGTGCAGAAATTGTGTTCTATTTAACTGCAAATCTCCAGAGCCTCATCTACTGCCTGGCATATTATAAATTCTCCATACATGGTAAGTGAGTGAATGAGTGAGCAATGAGTTCCTATCCTTCAACCCTAGCATCTGGACATTCTGCCTTGCACTCTAGTCCCCAGAGGTGAGTACCGTGCCCCTGAACCTCAGGAGTCATCTCCATACCTGAGTCTCTGCAGGCCTCTGCCAGAGTTCTCTGATCACACCTGCCTCCCACCTGGACCCTCACTCGCTAATCCTTGCACTTTTGCCCAATACCTGTCCCTCCCACCTGGCTAAACACTTGGGTCTTAGCCTCACTGCAGATCTTGTATTCAGTTTGGACTTTTAGCCAATAATCATTTTGTCCATGTGTTTCTTTCCTCTGCCTCTCCCTCTAACCTCTCGCCATTGCCTAACAAATTCTTACCCCCGAAGGTCCATTCCCAGATTAACCAACCAAGTGCCTTGCTCCTTGTTTTTGCTATCGCATCAGGTCATAGTACCCCAAGTCAGTCTGGAACTCCTTGGTATAACTCAGCTTGGTTATGACTCATGTCTTATCTTCCTACCAGATTGGAAGCTGCTTAAGGGAAAATGTGTGAAGCCCCCATGCTCAGCAGAGTACCTTGTACAACAAGCAATTCTGTAAGTCTATGTTGAATGATTCATTAACCCTTTGCTTCTCCTTAAGCCAAGGCACAGAAGCGTTCTGTTTTTCTCCACCCTGAATGGCCTGCCTCTACAAATGGCTCCCTTTAAGTATGAGTTGTTCCTATGCAAATGTTCAAGTCAGCGAACATCAGATTGCAGAGAATTGCATGGACAGGATTATGTGTGCATGCAGCTTGGGTAGAGGGCTCTCTCTTGCACAGAGGACTCCCACCTGGCATCAGGCTCCCTGCTCTGGAGACACCCCAAGCACCCAGAAACATCAATCTCTGGACCCAGGCATCTGCTCAGTTCATGTTAGTACTAATTTTTGCATCAGGCCCCCTGGCCCTCCCTTTCATTAGCTTGTCATCAAAGATTGACTATGGGATTCCTGCAGTGTTGCTGTTCTACTTTGTTCTTTTAACAAAATGTATTTAAAATTCCCATTTAGCATGTAGGCCAGAAGAGAAGCTGTTTCCCCAGTGAAGTTCCTCCTAATTCTCCATCCTCCATACCTGCCAGGCTCCTCTGACAGCTCCCACATCTCTGATGGATGAGACGGACTTATTTGCTGCAGCTATTTTTTCACTCCATGCAAACCTTTATATATATCATAAATTTTTAATATCCAATTTGGAGTCTTCAAAGAATAACGGTAACAAATATGCAACATGAAGATAATGGGAATCAAATCATGTTTATGGCCTCTAGGAGCATCTCCTTAAACGATGTCAGGTCAGAACCACTCAGAGCTGTGAGTGTGAGGCTACAGGGCTGCTCTCTGGCCTGATTAATGGCTGCCCTTACTCAGGGGCCCTAATGGATTGCATGACAGTTACGGCAACAGATTCCACATCAGTCTGAAATACAGCTACCACACAAGCTAAAATACATCATGCTCGTCCCAGCACATTACAGCTGTGTCCAGAATAAGCAGTTGCTAAGTGGTTCTGAGAACCCCAGTTTTTGCTTTTCATTTTAAAAATCTATTTTTCCTATATTGGACAGGACTGCTGGATTTATGTTGTACTGCTTTCTGTCGGGTCACCTGAGTGTCTTTGGTAAGAACTGTTTCATCAAAGTGGTCCGCAGGTAAGGCCCTGCAGCTGGGCATGCGGGCCCCTTTTCTATTCTCTGCTAAAGCCCCCACCACCATCACATCCCAAGCAGCTGCGGGTTACCTATCCCAGGACTCTGGAGTACTGGGGCTCCTTGATGGCTCCCCTGCCCCCCACCTCTTGCCTCTGCCCACCAATTGCCTTTTGGCTTTTTCACTCATTATTCATTGGTATTCATTACCCAGGGTCATGTGAGGGGAAACAAAAGGCAGGCAGTTCCACCATGTTACCCGTTGGCACCTGTAAAATACTTAAATAATTGGCCTAATCTAGGCATTTCAGGTGGTGCTTTTATTCCTTTTCTCTGAAATCGCGAGGCAAAAGGGGCTGGACTCCAGTCTTTGTGTACAGACCTCAGGATGAGCCTAAGGAATTAGAGAAAATGTGAAACAGGCAAGGCTGGAAAGGGACCCCAGGACCCCATCTGTACGAGGAGGAAAAAATCCAGACATAAGGGAGGAGATTTACTCTCCACAGGAAGTCTCCTTTGAAATAACCTGGCCTCAGATGGGAATAGGAAACACACTAGCACCAGATGAAGACACTGCTCTGGACATTATCAAAGATTAATAGTAACAGCTAACATCCCTACAGCTGATACGAATGCATCAGACATCATTCTAAGTGCCTCACATGTATTAACCCATTTAACACACACACCCATACATACACCAAAGCAAAACAAAACCCTATGATTAGGTTCTCTCCTTATCTCCTTTGTATATATGAGGAAACAGGAGCACAGAGAGATGCTGTAGTTTACACAAAGTCACACAGCTAACAAGGAGCAGAACCAGAATTCAGATTCAGGCAATCTGCCTCCACAGCCCCACTATATACTTGATGATCCTCTAGCTCTCTGCTAGTGGTTTAAAACAAAATCAGTGTTGGGGTGCCTGGAAGGCTCAGGCAGATTAGCATCCAACTTCAGCTCAGGTCATCTCACGTGAGTTCAAGCCCCACACTGGGCTCTCTACTGTCAGCACAGAGCCTGCTTCAGATCCTCTGTCCCCCTCTCTCTGCACCTTCCCCCCACCAAATAAATAAACATGAAAAATGTTTAATTAAAAAAATCAGTGTGAAATAACTTGAAAATACTGATGACAAGGTCACCTGGGTGGCTCAGTCAGTTGAGCGTCCAGCTTCGGGTCAGGTCATGATCTCACAGTTTGTGGGTTTGAGCCCTGCATCAGGCTCTGCGCTGACAGCTAGCTCAGAGCCTGGAGCCTGATTCAGATTCTGTATCTCCCTCTCTCTGTGACCCTCCCCTGCTCATGCTGTCTCTGTCTCTCAAAAATAAATAAAAAACATTAAAAATTAAAAAAAGAAAATGATGACATTAGGCTAAAAATATGTTATTAATTCATTAAGAGAGGTTTTCATAATTCTTTGGTTTTCCTGGGTTTTCAATTCTAAGACTGAGTACACCAAGGAAATGAGGAAAGGAGGGTATTTAAGGACAAACATAACTGAAGACAGTGGTGGTGTGGTCTGCAAAGAGCCTAGGAACAAAGAGGCAAGAGCGAACATGAGTCAGTAACTCTCTGGCACAGCCTGAGGGAGATGCTACTTTAAAATTTATAAAAGTAATCCTTAAGACAAACCAACCTCTTTGACCCGATACTTATTAAATAACCTTTGGATCATTGATTATGACACCTAAGCTCATCAATTCCAAAAGGATGTGTCCTAAAGAGCTCACTCAACTATTCAGAGCCTTTAGCAATTTCCTTTGTGAGTTTCCAAAAGCATTATCAATATTATCATATTAGTTTTTATTAGTCCCATAAATGGTTCTGTACAGACTATAAAGGACATTGTGTGTCTTATGTCATTCAGTCCTGGCCCTCCAATATATAAATGTAGATTGTGGCTTTGGTTAACATGAATCAGCTCATCAAAGCAGTGGAGATTTTTGGATGAACTGGCAAAATTAAGTCCCTGCACTTGCCTAGCTGAGGAGCAGGCCTAGATTGTGGTGATTCTTCAAGAGTTGGGGTGTGGAGAGCCAAAGGCTGGTTCACTAGCCTCTGTTAAATACCACAACACCCTCTACCACTAGGAAAAATTAAGACAGAGCAACAATAATGTAGCCCCTATCAGGCTGATGGCTAATTAGCTCAGTGGGTGGAAAGATGATGCCAGAGGGTTGGGTGGGGGGCACGTCGTGAGATAGTAAGCTTGCTCTGTGTCCCTGTCACAGAACATACCCTTCATCATGACCTGCCACATCACATGCATACAGGCCTTAGCAAAGGGGAGACAGACACCAGAAAACATGTGAGAGAATGGGGATGAATCAGTGCATATCTCTCACTACTTCTAGAAGAAGTAACTCAAAGGGCACTGGGTGATGGTGGTCATGGATAGCGATGAGTCACAAGTTGAAACAATTGTGTCCTTGGACGAATTTCTAATTCTGAAGTCAAGGACCATAAATTCTAAATTAGCACTTTCTATTCTCCTACCAGCAATGCCATAATCAGGGTCTAGAAACTACAGGGCTGTTTACATCTTCTCTGCATGATTCACATGGGCCTCAGTGTACCCCATTCCCTGGGTGCACCAACCTGCAAAGTAGAGTTCTGTACTGGTTCCCTACCAGCTCCAGCTTCAAGGATACCTCCATACCACTCTCAGCTCCCAGCCCTCACCCTTGGCTCTAGACCTGCATTAGACACTTTGATCTGTGCACTTGACCTGGCTGGAGCCATCTCCATAGAGGTTGCCTTGAACTAGCCATTCTGGTCCTCCCCCTTGGACAGCCACAGAAAAGTGTCCCACCCTGGTCAGTGCCCTGACCTGGGACAGTTTTACAGGCAGCATCCTATAATGGTGCCCAAAATATAATGTGTCTTAAAGATAAGATTTCCTTAGTAAGAAACAGAAGTGAGAATTATGCAATGGTTTTAAAGATCTAAAGTTGGCCTGACATAAAGAAGAAAGACCAAGAGTGGGAGGAAAATGCTGGCTGCTACTGTGCCCTGTCCACACAAATGCTCTGACCAACATGGAGTGATGCTGTGGTTTGTACAGTGGAGGCAGGCAAAGGAGAAAGACAGGGTGACACGTCTATTCACTCTGCCTCCTGGGTCTTTCCGAGTGTGAAGTCGGGATGTGGTTCTGAACAGAACAGTCCTCCTGACAGCTTCAGTTCTGGGCCGCGCACCACTACACCTGCTAACAGAGGCACCATCAGGCTTAGAGGAACAAAGTCGAAATTACCTCGTTTCCAAACCCAGGACTGATCAGCCTCTCTGAGGAGACAAATGTAAAGATGGCAGCAAAGGAGCTTCTGCTCAAACAGCACTCTCTGGAGTCTTAATTTTAAATCCCAGCCATTCTGCAGATGATAAATGGATGTAATAAAAAGCAGGACTATGACATGTTTAAATAGGGGGCAATCTTTCAAGCAGAATTTGACTTGTGTTGAGAGGAGGGCCTGTTGACGCCAACAGCTGAGTATCAGATTAAGGTCCATGCTTAGATGATAATGTCAATTAACACTTGTTCCTCTGTCACCCCTTTTTGAAAGTATTATTGCTGTTGTTACATTTTTCAAGGAGTTACATTTTAGAATCAAAGCCTAAGTGACAAAAGACAAAAAGTGTCCTGGGTTTCTACATCCTCTCTCTCTGTAGTATAGTTGAGAACAAGAAGGTATAGTTTTCTCCTGCACAATGAGCAGCCCTGCCCCTCCTGTTTGACCCATCCCCTCTCTCACTTGACCTTCCTGGTTACCAAAATTCCCAAACTCTTCCAGTTCCTCTGTACTCTGGCATCTCACTTGCCCAGTGGGGTTCCAGATATAAGATAACTGGGGAGCCACATCAGAAGGAGGCTCCCAGACTGCAGAATCAACCCCACTGGAGAGAATATCACCACTTCCAAAAACTTCCAATTCAATGACTGCTTCACAAAGCTGTCACCACAAAAGAAGAAAACTCAGTATGGAAGTCACTTTGACAGTGACATTAAGATTAAAGTTTGTTCTCTGCCAGACACCATGCTAAACAATTGCAGACTTTGGCTCATTACTTCCCAAACCATTGTAAGGCCTATATTACCATTACCACCGTCATTTTTCCAATAAAGAATCTGAAGTGTAGAGACATTCAGTGACTTTTCCAAAGCAAAAGAGGCAAAGCTGGGGTCCAAATGTAGGTGTTGTGACACCATGCCCAGGCTCTTGATCCTCATGCAACACTGGCTCTCCCATATCACCTTAGTCAGCAGAGGCTATTGGCTGACAATGAGGGACAGAAACTGTAGATATTACTAGAAGGCAGAGAAGTCAGGCTCAAATGTCCCCATGGGTCCTTGCAGGAGAAAGGAAAACCTTGCCCTCTAATCTCCCCTCTTCATGATGAAGCACCAATGACCACCACAGTGGTCAAGGGAGCCAGCACCTCTCTGAGGGTCAAGGCCTGGGTTCAGTCTACTAGGCCAAAGGCAACAAGGACACAGCCAAAGGTTGAGCAAATCCAAACTCTAAGCCCACCAGGATGGAGAGGAATGGCCTTTCCAAGTGTTCTGCACTTGAGGTATGGGGCAATAAAGAGAGAAGGATGGAAGGATAGGGAGGGTGCAGAGTACACATGGAAATGGGAGTTTGCCAGGGGAGTCCTCTAGGTCACAGAAGTTCTACACAGAGATGGGGGAGGACACGACCCTCAAGTTGACAGACTTCCCATCGGGGATCTGCTTGCTTCGAAATCCCTCTTATATTTCATTTACAAATCCTACACACTTAAGATGATGGGATTCCAAGGTGAGAGTGGGAGTCTGAATCTTTTCTTGGGCATCAACACAGACTGAGCCACATTTTCAAGGACAAAGGATTCTAAATTCATAAAATGTGCCTTGTGGTTGTTACCTAATCATAGAACAGAAAACTGTCAAATGGTTTGATGTGGAAAACAGTAAAAGGGGAATAGGAACGATCACTTGATACAACTATTATAAGACTAGCCTTCCCTTATTACTAAAAACAAGCAGTGTTTATATGCAGTCAGGTGTCCTAGTGTGTGAAATAAAGAAATTTCATTCATATCTTTGTCTTAAGGAATGACAGACCTTTGCCTTTGAATGATAAAATTACTTGTCTAATTCTATAAACTATAGGTTGTACCATATGTCTTTATACCAAACCATTGTATGTGGCACTGTGACCCCATAGAAAGCCGAATGCAATGACAAGGACATGTATATAACATTTTTTTAGGTCCCATTCATTCGTTCACACCTTCCTCATTTATTGAGCATCTACCACGTTTCTGGCAGTTATAAACAACTGAATAACTAACCACCTAAAATGAATGGTATTCAGAGCACCTGGGTGGCTCAGTCAGCTGAGCGTCTGACTTCAGCTCAGATAATGGTTCTGCAGTTCGTGGGATCGAGTCCCATGTCGGGCTCCATGCTGACAGTTCAGAACCTGGAGCCTGCTTTTGATTCTGTGTCTCCCTTCTCTCTGCCCTTCCTCCAGTCATGCTCTATCTCTCCCTCTCTCAAAAATATAAACATTAAAAAAATAAAATAAAATAAAATGAATGGTATTCAGTCCACATGTCCAACACATTTTAATTCTTTAAGTTCAATGACAACAATAAAGCAAAGGATCCCTTGCCAAGGTCTAACTATTCACAGTTTGGAGTGTCATATATCATACACTTATTTCTTACTTAAAATTTATATTTTAAAATAATTACAATTTTTTAAGTAAATAAGTCAACCACAAAAGGCAAGAAGTAGAAAATATTCTCATAATCAAACAAGAATTAGGAGGAAATAAAAAGCAAGAAAAAGTGAGAGCAAATTTTCAAAGGCCAAGTGCCCTGCGTGCCTTTGGTTGAGGGTGTTAGTACAGAAACGGGTGAGAAGGGCCATTTGGTGCCAATACTCAGCTGAGCTTGATTTCTGGCACCAGCTGTAAAACAGGGGACACAACATCCAGCTCAGAAATTCAATGCAAGGAGTAAGTGAAACAATTCATCATATGCCCTACACAATGCATGGAACAGAGTAAGTACTTGATATATGACAGTTCTTTAAATTTCACGGACCCACTTTCTTTACTGGAGAGAAAAACTCAGCTGGCAGGAAGGCAACAGGGATTCACTCTCTCCTCTTATCATTAAAGTCTTGATTAAGATTAAGTTATGTGCAACTCTAGAGCATGCTCAGCAGCCAAAGACCAATGTCAATCAGAAGACACTGGCGAAGGTTTGAGGACTTTTTAGAAGTGCCTGAGTACACCCGCTAATCAGGAGCTTAACCCTCTACACATCGATATCAATGACCACTTCTCCCTCTCTTCCACCATCTGACTCCTCATTCCACTCACTGCAAATAAAGCATGGTTGTGTTTTCTTCTTTTATCCCCTCATCTCCTCTTAGGTTTTGTGAGCTGTATCTCCAGCAAGCAACTTTCTACGTGGGCTGAGCAGCTCCCATCCACGTGAGCAGCTGCAGATTCACGGAGGCTACCACGTGTTGAATTCCACGGCCATCACTACACCTCTGTCAAAGAACTCAACCGAGGTTTTACTGTTGGTCTCTCCCTTACCATTCATATCCTCTCCCTTTATCCCTTATTTCCAGCTACTAACTTCACCCTGTATCAACTTTGTTTCTAACTCAGTAACAGAGGACACCCGCACCATTTGCTGATTTAAATGCTCCACAGAAATTAGGCGCCCATACGCTGTCACTCCCACACTCTTTCCAAGCTGAATGGCCTGACCAATGACAGAGGATCAGAGAAAATAGAGGGGGGAATTTCCAAACAACCCAATGTGTTGCTCACCATTTCCAGAAGAATGTGCAAATGAAAGGATATAATCTTCTGATTCAAAACGCAAAGAAGACTTATTCTTTTCTTTAACTACATGTTTCTTCATTTATTAGGCCCTTATTCGTTTAAGAATTCAGTACAAAATTGTTGCCTTTGAGTTTTGTTTTGCTTTTAATGTGTTCATCCTCATCTTTTTGACACATCATCTCTCCTTCACACTCTTTAGACAGGACCCTGAATCACCTGGCAGTCTCTCCTCCATAAGTGAGAATCCCCTCTCCCAGCCACCTGTGCAATCAGAAACAGCTTTCTTTGATCTTACAGATTTACTTCATCTTGAAGTAAAATGTCCTCCTTGTAGGAAACATTTTCATTTCTACTCCTCCCCGCCTCTTGCCTTGTCACAGAAAGCTGCTGTACAGGTACCACACAATGTTTATGCTCATTTGTTTCTTTATATTACATCCTGCCCTCCTGTGCTCCAGGATCGGATGTCTACAAAGATATAATCAAAATGAAATTGTATTAGTTTAGATCAGCATCTGTGGCAGCAGATCCTTAAATGATGCAAAGAAGGCAGTAGCTATAATGTCTGTCTTGTATCAAGATAAAAATGAAAAATGACATCTTTGATGGAGAAGACTCCACAGAGACCCGGGGAGACACAGGGCCTCTTCCCCTGCTCACAGACAGTTCTCTTTCCCGTCATATGGCTGACAGGTGTGTAATCATGCTCCTTAGTCACAGTTTGTGTTAAAATAACCAATTACCAAATGAATGAGAATTGAGCTCTAGTGTGACTGTTGCCACTGTGGCAGAATGATGATGTACATCCAAAGCACAGCTTTAAAGAGAGGCTCTGATGGGCTCCTCCCCACAGATACTCTCCAAGGCTAGAAGGCTTCCCCAGGGTACAATGAATTTGCTCAAATACCAGATATTTTTCCTCTGGCCCCTGCCCTAAGGAATGAAGAGTCCAACAGGGCCAACCATGGATGACCAGTCCAATTTCCCTGGCAACTCAAGGTCCCTACCATCTCCCGTCCCAATCTTTCCAGAACACATCACCCTCGCCTCTGATCTAGCCCCCGCTAGTACAGCTGTCTCCCCGCACACTCAGATTTCCACACGAACAAGGAAGTACCTACCATCAACCTATTCTTCCCTCTGTGACGTATATCACCTTCAACCCGACCCCACAGTAACAAAAGACAATGCTGAAACCCAAGGGCTCTGATATTCCAAGTGTATCCTCACCAGGCAAGGAATTCCCCAGATCTACAGCCCAAGAAAAGTAGAGTAACAAGCAGGTAGCCTACTGAGCCACATGTTCATTGTTGTGGGTATAGTCAAGAGAAGCAAATCCTTTAACATTCATGAAAAATGTAAGCACAAAAATCAAACTTTCTATTGGCCCAAAGGCTGTTAACATGTTGGGGGAAAAAGCTTACAAATAACTCAAATGAAGTCAATGTAGAAAGTTAAGATAATGACCTATTTACAACAGGTTGATTATAATAGTGCTATTATTACACTGTAGGTGACCTCCACCACTTACCCCTCCCGTCTGTCAGACATGCCCTGTCTGGGTGGAGAGCCCTAATTCCCAGACTGGTGGCTGAAGAAGCTGAAGAACAGATGAAAGTTCCTGCCCGTAGCTTTGTTTCCCATCTGTGAAGCAGGGTCAGTCCTTCGTATCCACGCTCGGTCAAATAAGAGATGAGCTGTAACCACCATGCAACACCAATGGTATAGCTTAAGAAAAGATTTTTGAGTTGCATGTCCACTGAGATCTTTTGATCAGAAATCCTATATGCTTTCAAACAAACATGGAGTTTTCAGTAAAGCCTAAGGAGGTGCTGATTCAAATTTTACGTAGCAAATATCAAAGTAAAAAAGTTAAGCCCAAAATCTTCAGATTGCTTTATTTAGGCTAACGGATCAGAGGAGATTCAAGACAGATTCAAAGAAATGAGTAAAAAGTACCATTCTTTCATATCTCTCACTCCTATTTTTTTCTCATCACAAAAGATGTTCCAGTGGAAGATTTACCTACAAAAACCAGACCAATGTAACTTTCCTGTAAAAAGGTTTGGTAAGCTATGCTTTGCAGGAGATGAAAGGTAATAAACATTTAAGAGGAATTAAAAAACATCAGCTGGTTTTCCCTTTCTGTGTTCTGTAACTGATGAGTTTTTAAGCTGGGTCCTCTTACCCTCATTAGCATAAATGCTAATTACCCCCTCTCCTCTCCCCCTGGAAGGGCAACTGGGACCCCACACTGGCTTGAACAATGGCTGACATGCCAGGTCAAGGCTGGCGGAGAAGAATGAGACTAGGGCTGTGTAAAGGTAAGTGGAACACAGCGTGACAGATGAGCTAAAAAAGGGACAAAAATGCAGGCGGCTGCTGAAATCAAGGGTCTCCTTCCAAGGAGGGGGCGAGGCCCGGTGCTGCATTGCATATGATGTTCTCTCCTCCAGTTATTCATGTGCTCCTGGCAATTTTGGCAGTGGCACCTTGAGTGAAAAGCACACTATTTTGCACATATGGTGGAAAGAGTCGTGTGCATCAGCTGAATGCATACTGTACTACATACACATTCTGTTTTATCTCCAGGCCCAGGCGTGCTGCAAACGCTTGCAAATTGGGAAGCCTTCTGTGCAGTAAAAATACGGACAGGAGAAGCTAGACTGTGACTTATAAGATGCGACACTAGCCAAAAAAGCCAAAGTAACTAAAAGTGAAGGCGTGTGCTTCACGCTCCTTGCAACAAAGGCGGCGGCAGCTCTTCGAGGTGGAGACTTCCCGCAGGCGCTGGTTCGGTTCCCCTCTTCCTGTGGTTTCAGACCCAGGGAATGGGCTTCCCCTCCACACACGTGATGCCCTCTGGAAACCTCTACCCGTATCCGTTGCTGCTTTGTTTTGTGGAAACTTTGAAATGTATCTGGAAACTATTTCAGTGAAATTTCTCATTTACCTTGGTAGGAAATAGTGACGAAATTGCTATTTTTGTCCTCCATTTTCTCCTGAGGTCTTCCGCCTACCACCCTGCAATGGCACGCTGCTGCCCTCAGCGAGTCCCTGGCATCAGTTTCACTTCCTAAGTGTTTCTGAAAGCAAAATCTGATACGGCTAAGGACTCACAACTCCGGTATATTTGGGAGATAAAAGGGGCAAAGTGGTGGACTGTTCTGACCTTCCTTCTCCATGCTTCCTTTACCTGGCGCCCAAATAAAGTAATGATTTTTGTAAATCACTCTTTCAAAAGAAGCTAAGGAGATTGATAGAAAAATCCTTTCTTGATTCAAAAGACAGATCTTCCTTTTTTGATTAGCCTCAAATATGAGTAGGAAAACAGTGTGAGAGCGCAAAGATTCTCTAACAAATGAAGACAATTCTTAAGGCCCCTATCACTCTTTCTCAGGCTTCTGAGAATGTTAGTTCTTGTCTCAAAAATGAAGCAAGCAAGATGTAACCAGGTATCCGACAGAAGGAACAGAACTACAACATGGGGTTCTTGGCACCATACAGACTGTTTAAAGTATAAAAGGTAAAGAGCAGAGAGCACCCAGAGTAATGTCCCATATTGTCCCCACTGTCTGATGGCAGCTCCTTCTTAATTCAAGGACACATCTCTCCCCTCTTAACCCTTCTGTCTGTGCAGCATCAGAGGTTGAAGAGGAGCAGAAGGCTTACTAATGTGTGTGTAGCTCCTTCCCTAATTCTGTGTGTAGAATTCGTGATTTCATTTCCATGTTATTTAGAATCATCCTCTCACAAACGTTAGGAGTGATGGAAGTTAACCCCGAACTGGTGGGGAGCTGGGAGTTGCCTGAGGCATGCTTTGGCTCATTTCAGTCAGTTGTTCATTTTCAATATGGTTTTAGTTTGTTGAGTTGCTAGAAACAATAAAATACATATTTAAAAGATTGTGTTTTATAAGGATTTCTCCATGGGAAACTTTACCACACTTTCCACTGTTCAGTACTTTGTTCAGCTTTTTTCTTTGTTAGTTGAGTTTGTGGCTGTCTTTTTACTTTTTTATTTTTTTTTAACATTTATTTATTTTTGAGAGACCAAGAGAGACAGATCATGAGCAGGGGAGGGGCAGAGAGAGAGGGACACACAGAATCAGAAGCAGGCTCCAGGCTCTGAGCTGTCAGCACAGAGCCCGATGTGGGGTTCAAACCCACGAACTGTGAGATCATGACCTGAGCCGAAGTCGGACGCTCAACTGACTGAGCTGCCCAGGTGCCCCATGTGGCTGCCTTTTTAAAATTATGAGACTGACGCGCTGCCCACTGCACTAAGAAGGCGGTAGCCTTTTTAAAATTAGTTGAAATACACAGAATACATGATATACAGAAAACATAATAAAGTCAATAATTGGAACTAACTCCTGCCATTGAACTCTGTTAACACCACTGGATGATAATTATTGCTGATACACCCAAAATTCTCAATGGAGACTTCCAAGAAGTATATATAGGTGACGGGAAAGAAATGTTACATACATGGATAAAGCCACAGGTTCTTACAATGGACCTTTTAACAAACTTGTAAGAGAACCAGCCAGTTGGGTTTAAATACTGTTCCTCCTTCCACCAGTCACTCTAGAGCCAGAAGAGATGGAGCTGGGGGAGATTCTCCAGGCTACTCTCAGAACCTCTTTTCTAGTTCTCCCTTTAAAAAAAAACAAATCAAATCCAAACAATAAAAAACGATTTATTTGCAACACACCCGAGTCCCCATCACTTCAATACAGCACAGGAGTAGAAAAGAATCACACTGCAAGTATCATTTGCAAGCCCAAGGCATAGCTCCGTGCCCGTCTCCCTGTACCCCAGAGCCGAACTGAACACACAAACAGGCCAACCCAGAATGAAGTCAGCCCCAGGCCTCAGCACATCCCACCCTCCCCACAGCTCTTCAGGCTTCCTGACTGCAGACACGGGCAGCCCCAACCAGGCCACCTCCTAGCCTCTTGCCTCCCAGGATACATATCTGAACAAGAATCAGCCACTCTTCTTCTCCCTTTAATGTGTATATGTCCCATCTTCTGAGCCAGGAAGAAAACTCCTGGAGAGAAGTATGTAGTTCTTTCCCATAATCCCCAGAGTTAATGTGCTGTGAGATGAAGTCCAAAAAGTTCAGAATACAAGAAGTTCCTCTGGGAAGAGCCTTCTTTAATGACTGAATATGCAGTCCAATCCCAGAATTTTGCTAGTGAAATATGTAGGTATTTTGATGATGTAAAATAAAATAATAGTACTTGAAATGCCAAGGAATATAGACTTTGAGGAGGTAATTTCTGGGTTGAGTAAGAACATGGCGTAGACAGTGATTGCTCACTCGAGGGTGAGCTGTGATGCTGAAGGCGTGTCTTCGTCCTGGGGGACCCAGCACGAGACGGAGGTTTGAGAAGCATCTTCTTGGGTGGGAGGGGTCAGGAGGAGAGGGGATTTTAGGTGAGTGCTAGAAGCAGGTTTTAAATAGATGTCTTAGTTATTTTCTAGGACCTGGGACTCAAGGGGCAAGGCTGAAGGGGAAGAAGTGCATTCTGGATTTAGGATCAGAACCACAAGCCTGGTTATGTATTATTAAGTCCTAAACTTCTGTCTTTGTCCCCACATGCTCCCTGCTATTTCTTATCCACTTCTGGCTGTGGTCATTTTTCCCCCTTCTTCCTTATTACATAAATAAGAAATGAATGAGACTCTTGATATCCTTGATGCCTAGCACAGTGCTTGACACCTAGGAATACTCCCTGAATGTTGGGCTGTGGACCTGAGATAGCAGTCGAGGAATCTGCCTACCACACCCTCTTCTAAGGGACGGTGTATCTTGTTTTCTACCATGTGACCATCCTTAGCTGACTGGACCAAGGATATGCACTTGATTCAAGACCAGCCACTATATAAGGTGTCCAGCAACCCACGATACGGCCTGTTATAAAAAGACGAACTGATTCAGTCAGATTTCCTCTCTCAGGAATGAGAACTGGCATATACCAGAGACCGCCACATGTAGCGACGGGAGCCGAATTGAAAGGTCACAATATTGGGAGGAGCTGGAGAGGCCATGATGGAGTTAGACACGCTGAATGGCGAGGACCAGGAGCTATGGGGAAGACAGAAAGGAAAACATGGAGCAGCCAGCCAGGGAAAATCAGAGATACCATGACAGAGGAGATGGAGAGAGGCCAAGCCCAAAGCTGCCTCAGTTCTCACTGCTTTCTGGTTCCAAATCCTGCCCTCTTTCCTGAAGAGCCTGGCTAAAATAGAGAGTAACATCTTCTGTCTTCAATTTAACTCCACTCTCTTGCCTTTCAAAAGTCCAGATGCTTGTTTTTCTTTCTCTCCCACGGTGGAGAGGAGAAGCGGCTACTGCAGATGAAAGGGGCTTCTAAGGGTGAACAAACATGAGGATTTCGAAACCCATCAAGTATCTCGTCACAAACCTCCACCGCCTGCTGAGTCTGATGGACGGGGCACTGCATTAAATCTTAGAAAGGGAAGGCATGAGTGAGAACGGCCCTTGTTTTGTTTTGCAGGAGAAGACAGCAGTGTTAACAAGCAGAACCAGCGGTGCGATTTCCTTCATCACCTGAAATCACCACTAACGGTGTGGAGTAGATAATGCTTTCTGTTTGGTGAATCCTAGAGTCTGAGCGGATTCTATTTTTTATGGCAAACCAGCCACGGCCTTTTACCCTTCGGGGCATCTGTCATTTCTAATTTCTGAGAGTGGCAGATGTCAGCTCCCTTAGCAAGGAACAATTTTTTTAAATCTGTTTGTACACATCGGCTGACACAAACTGAGCTGAAACCCACTGGGGGAAAGTACAAGATTATGCTTGAAGCAACTGGAAAACAGGGTCTCCACGGCCTTCCCTGCACAGTGGGGGTGGGACGGGCCAGGGTGCCTTCTCACCCCTATTTCCTTTACTTCCATTTCACATGCTCCAGCCTACAATTCTGGAAGGTGCACAGACTGCTCAATTCGTCTGAATACTCAGATTAGGTTCATTTTTAGGCTCACTTTTATTTTCCATTATCTGGCTTAGAAATTAGGTGTACATTCCACAATTTAATAGAATCTCATTTTTATTTTCTGGTTTTATGGGGGTTTTTTTAGTTAAGATTATTTACTCATTCCACTTATCTCCAGATACGACCCTCCCCCCTCACTTACAGTCAAAGTCCAAGAAAGTGCTAAAGATTGGAAAGTTACTCCTTGAACTCTGCCTCTGCTCCTTGGGCTCCACACACCCCATCCCATACCTATCTAATTCCATCTCAGCCCCAGGGACTCTGGGAACCCAGCTGGACTAGGCTCAAGTCATCTCCTACCAAGATGACCATATGGAAACTGAGTCAGTTTTGGGCCCTTCCCTTCCTCCCCCCTTCCCCAGCCACACACACGCACGCACGCGCGCAATCACACAATCTGAGTCAGATCCTTTGCACCTGCCTGTACTGGATACAGAGAACCCAGCTTGAGAAGAGTGTACAGGTGGTTCAGGGGGAGGCAGAACTCTCCAACCATGCCTCAATCTGACTGATCCTCCCAGGGCAGCCCTGTACAGTCTACAGCAGATTGATACAGGGAGGAGCTCAAGGGGACCTAACAGAGACTCTGGAACCCACAGACAGCTGGGTCCTATTTCTGATGGTCTATGTCACCTCCTTTGTGTCATCAACTATTACGGAGTCCTGAGGAGACTTCTTGGGGCCTCCTGACCCTGCAGATGAGAAGGGACTTCACTCCTTCATTACAGCTGGAGTTGAAATACCACAGACTGATCTAGCCATATCATCTAAACCAAAGAAAACACATGGACAATCTCAAAATCTATGTTGCAGTCACCCAGACTTCAGTCTTCAATCGCCATCTCTCCTTTCTCCCTTGCCCTCTTTATTTTGATCTGCTGCCTTTCAGGCAGTGAGCTTGTTTTCTTTAGCAGACCAAAGGCAGTTTGTTTCTGAGTTAAATGTCACTTCAATATTTCCCCAAGTGAGATGTTTGAACCAGTTTGTGAGTTTCCTAAGCAACAGAGAAATGCTGGAAAAATATTTGGTATCTCAGGTCTGAAAGTTGCCTTAAACTTTGGCTCCCCGAGCAAATGAAACAGATAGATTGACTACTCCAGCCTCACTAAAGTTTCAAGTTGAAAAATAAAGTATTGGCCTGAAAGCACAGAGCTCTCAAAGCGAGCCTCCCAAAGCCATGCCACTCAGATCTGTGCTCCCAAACATTGACAATACTGAAATATTCCAGTGACAGTAAGAGAAACCATCACAGCACAAATCCAGGATCATGGAACCAGGGTCAGCAACTAATGTGCAAGGAGAGAAGTAAGCTTCCCTAGCCAAACACACAATTCTGCAGGAAAATTCCTGTGGGAACCCAGATTATGCCCCAAAGGCTGAAATTTGATTAACCTTCTTGTAGCATGTGTAACGACAAATGTTATTGGTCATAAAATTATCCAGCCCTTATTAAAACACAGCTGCAGCTCTGGGCTCAGTGACCTCCTGGGGGAGAGATTTCCATAAGATAGTGATAGACTTTATGGAAGGAGAGCGCCTTCCTAGAGTTGAAACTACAGGAGAGTGTTTTACACTTTAATGAGGAGTTCTTGAGAGAGACCAGGCTCCTTAGTATTAAAAGCTTTAAGAAAGAGAAGGACCAGATTACATTCAGTCTGCTACTTGGTGGGCAGACAGCCTACAGTTCACAATACGAATCCCTCTTCCTTTACAGAATATGTGCAGAGTCGCATTCATAAAGAAATATCTATCTTGGGTCCAACCGGGGATGTTTTTGTCTTATATAATCATAGCATCTCAGAATTTGAAGGAAATTTAGGGACTCTCTGGACCAACTACCCATCCAAGCCTATCACTAAGTAGAACTGTATGCAAATGGGAACCTATTTTGGAAAAGGTTCCGGAGGGGCTCTGCACCTCTACAGGATGTTATCAAGGGCCACAGCCAATACCACAGTCAATGGAATATATTCCTCCCAAGAGCTAGTGCTAGTCAGTTCTCCATCTCAAGTGGTGGGGGCCTCCTGTGCTTTCCGGAACCTCCACATTCATGGGGAGTACAGCTGTGAGGTTCCATCCCCTACAAGCCAAATACCATTGTGGGAAGGGGATCCTCGGTTTTTCTGAGCGCACTGGTGAATCCTTGAGCGATGCCCTTTTGTCTATAACAAGGTTTAAAATAGCTAAAGACAAAATAAGAACAATGAAAATGCATTTCTGTAGTTTGTTCCTCACTATTTATATCCTACTTTCTTTTCCTTCACATGAGCTACTAAACTCATTTTTATTAATAGTGCTTCCTTTGTGAAATTTAAATATGCTCCTAGGAATCCTTCCCCAACTACAGAGTATTTCCCCAGTTTAATTTTTCCTAACGTGATCATTTATCTGCTGAAAAAATCCAAACTTGAAGGATTGAAGAATTGTGTCTCATTAATTTTTTTCTCAGTGATAAAAACTTCCCAATGATATAATTTTTCCCCTAATGATGTAAAGCTTTTCTTGTGAAATTATTTTGAACCATCAAATTCCTACAACCCATGGTTATTTTTCTGTCTCTTACATATCATGCATCCATTAATGTTTTATCACTTTAAAAATGTTTATTATGAATTTTAAAAACAGATGCAAAAATAAAGATAATAGAACAGTGCATCTCCTAATTCCCATCACTCCACTTCCACCGTTCTCAAATATTATCCCCCTTACTTCATCCATCCCTTCTTTTCATGCATTCCTTGGAAAAGTACTTAAAGTAATTCCAAGTCATTTCATCTCTATACTCATCTACATACATTTCAATCTGCTGATTTTTATGTACTGTTGACAGTATTTTCTTTCCATTTTTTGAGACTCTCCAGATCTGACTCTCAGGTAAACCATCTCAGAACGCTGCAGGGCATTTCTCAGCATCTTGACACATCACACCCACTGTCTCTACTTTGTAGGGGTGAGTGGGAAGGTTGGCCTCACAAATAAGAACACTCCATCATGAAATACAAAATTCTGGCCATGAGTTTAGATGGTCTTTTATTATGCCAAATCAGCATATAAAACTATTTGGGAAAGACGAATGAATGTGCGTAACTATATAACTCGGTAACCATGAATGTGCGTAACCATATAACTCGGTAACCATGAATGTGTGTAACTATATAACTCGGTAACCATAAGATAAAATATACTGCTGCCCATATTCTCATCAAGACATCATGGCACCATGTACCAGATGACCTACCAATGTCTTAAAGACAATCTTTCTTTAAAATTTTCCTTTATTAACCTCTAGAAGGTTTCCTCTTAATATACCATCATTAAGTGAAATTCAGTATTTAAGAACCAGGGAGCCATTAAGAAGGAAGCGTGTGATGATTTAGTAATATTTTAGTTCAAAGGATACATGATTTTAATGATCTCTTTTGAACACCACAGAATCCCACACACTGGAAAGAAACAGAAATGTATGACACACCATTCAAGGGATCATTTCTCTCTGTTGTTCTTACTTCTTTTTAAACTATCAAGCTGTAATAATTATTCAGTCTAAGCAGCCCCCGGTAAATGAAACAGCCCTTAGACAGCTGTCAAGGCTCAGTCTTCCGGAAGCTTTGATTTTAATGAAACTCATTAAGGAAAGAAATTAACAGAAAATATCATAATTTGTCTTGTTTCAGAAAACTAAACAGAAACAAAGGATGTCTTAACCTGACAAGGAATCTGACCAGCCAAGCTCCTTTATTATATTCGGAGCTCCCCACCAGGCAGCTCAGCACATGCACAGGACTAGGGTAGAAGGAGCGTGTCTGCCCAGAGCAATGGCCCGGCCCGGCCCAGCAACTTGTCTCAGCTCCACGGAGAAGGCCTCCTCAGCCCGGCCAGGAAATGAAAGGCTATGGAAAATGTAATTATCATAAAAGGGCTACAGCTGGAGAAATTGTCCACACACTTGGCTGAAAACATTAAATCTAACTTCTCTCCAGAAAATGATGAAATTTCCTTCCTTCCTCCCTTCCTTCCTTTTCTCCTTCCTTCCTTCCTTAATTTAAACAAACCCTATGAAATATATGCTCTTTAGTTTCCATCTCATAATGTCTTTCAGCTTAAATTCAACTGGAATGTTTCAAAGAAGGGAAGGAACATTCACCTAAATTTCTATCTACTAGCTAGGACACTCCCAAGGAAGACACTGATGATGCCCACAATTTTTACGCAGATAGGCTTGGCCAGCCCTGATTTGGGTACGTTTAAATTGCATGTAGATCTAATTGGCATCTCATCCTGATAGGTCAGGTAACCCCAGAGACAGAGAGAAGGCGTCAGAAATGTCTAGAAAACTGAGAGTAAGTGTATAACTGACAGGGGTCTCACTACTGCCAGCACACATGTTTGAGTCCCTCCAGAAAAAGCCTGCAAAGGTGGTTGGGCTTTTCCAGGGATGGAGGTTGTGTTCGTAGGAGACAAGATAAGGAGCAGGACAGAGCAGGGACCGCGTACATGGCACTGCTGCGCCCTGGGCCATGTGAGCACACCTTCAGGCTGATGCAGGATAGTGAAAAGCACAGTCTGGTGGGGAAAGAGGCCCAAGTCTGTTCCCAGCCTGGTCAATTATGGGTTGTCTGAGCTGGGGAAGTTCTGCAACTCTTCTAAGTTAATATCACTCTGAGTCTCAGTTGCCTCCCATATAAAATGGGGACAAAATACCTTTTTCATCAGGTTGCTATGAGGATTAAGCAACATGAAGTGCTTAGCTCAGTGTCTAATATAGTGAGGACTTTATAATTAGGAGGAACTATGAGCATCCATGAGTAGATGGAAAGGGTGCTAATATGATAATCCTTGGGGATCAGGAAGGCTCTGGGGAAAGGGGGGCTCCTCGAAGAAGAAGAACCAGGGAGGAGCCACGGTTTGGGTAGAGGCAACACACTGGAGGGTGAGCAGGGGAGTTCCTGCACTTGGCTGACCTCTCCTCCTGGTGTTGCATTGTCCTAGAGGCAGGCCCCCAGGAAAACTCTCCAATCCTTCGCAGGCTAGTCCTGTCCATGGGAATCTACACAGGAGACCCAGGAAGAGAGCTGCATAAAGTTTATCTAAACATTGCTTGGAATGGGAAAGGTTAGGTAAGACTCCTGAAATCCTCTTTTTTTTTTTTTAATGTTTATTTATTTGGAGAGCAAGAGACAGCAAGCATGTGTATGTATGCACACAAGCAGGGAAGGAGGAGAGAGAGAGAGAGAGAGAGAGAGAGAGAGAGAGAGAGAGAGGGAAAATCCCAAGCAGGCTCTGTGCTGTCAGCACAGAGCCCTACAGGGGGCTCAGTCTTACTAACAGTGAGATCATGACCTGGGCCAAAATCAAGTCAGACGCTTAATCAACTGAGCCGCCCAAGCACCTCCTAAAATCCTCTTTTTAAAAATATGATTGGTAAGATGAAGGCAAGAATCTGCTAAGAAAGTAGGAACCACCCGACATACAAGGGAGAAAAAGGAAAAGGTTCTTCTAAGGCACATAGTATTATTTCCACTGCTGAAAAGTAATTTTGAACTAGTTATTTTCTACCTTTTTCTGGGCTCCATTTGATATACACTGGGGTATCAGACTAGCCCCCTAATCACTGCCCCCTCACTAAGGTTATAAGTCAGTTCTATGGAATGCATTGAACACTGTTCTTTTTCAAAGGAGAAAGAAACAACATGTGTAATGCAAGCTAGTGAGTGACCATGACTGACATTTCTACTTTAGATTACAAATATCTGTTTGCTGCAAGGTACAACAACATAAGGGAAAGTAATTAGAGCTATGTGTCACCCAAACTTCATACAAATCCACATGCTCTCACACAATACAGACTAAGAAGTTTCATAGGGAGAAACCACTGAATGAGAATAAGATAATTATACCTACTACTACAAACCTGAGAAGACAGATTAGTTGATCTGCAAAGGTTTTATACAGCTCACGACTCAGGGACAAAGCCATGTGGTTGGGTGACCAGGAGATTAAGGACCCCCTGACTCTGGGTCCATTTACCCCAGACAGGATTATGCATACATTGTAGTTCTCCGTCTTTTTACAATGTCTCCTCTTGTTCTTGTTTCATGCCTGTTTTTATTGTTTTCTTAGTTAACATAAATGTCATCTGAATGTTTTTATCTCCAATCCATTTGGATTCTTTGTGCTAAAGGATTTGCATATTGAAGGAAGGAAAAAAAATGACTATCAGCTAGCTAGCGTACCCTTTATTTTTGCAGCTTCCATATTCTCTGTAATGGTTCCCAGGTTTAAAAAATGCACCCAACACTTGATGGTAAAAATGAGGTTATCTACTAGCCTACACACTTGCTCTTTTAACATTTAATTAATCTAATTTGGTAAACAAATTAATATTCCTTCCAATGCTCCTTATCAAAAAGTCAGGCCTGGTTTATTGAGTTTGTCATCTAGCTCAGACCCAGTTCATTCATTTGTTCAATGAATATTTATCAAGAATTTTTAATATAGCTGACATGGTTTTAAACATTGGGGATATGCGAATAAACCAGGCAGACATAATCGCTATCTTCATGGGGTTTTTATTATAACAGGAAGTACAGATGATACACAAATATCTATAAAAAATGTATGATATCCAGTAGTATTGCATGCTATGAAAAGAATAGCAGTTGTAAGAAGTTAAAGAATGATGGGAGCTACTGATCTAAGTAGATATTTGTTGAATAAAATAAAGTACTCAATTTTTAATATCACTGGGGTGACTTAAATGTTTTCTAATCTCCCAAGTGTGACATGAGTTAGTATATTGGGACAAACATATAGTTATGATATTCTGCAGTTCTACGTACTAATTCAATTTTATTTATTAATTTATTTGTACACTGTCTCGTTCCCGAAAGGATTTATGGTAGAGCTACTATACAGTTACATAAACTGGCTTGCCTCTTTACTATTAAAGAACTAGATCTTTATGAAAATAGAGACACTTCCAAACTATTTCATTTTCTCTCAATCTCAAGTTGATTTCCTTGACAATTTAAGTGTGTCAGTAAGTACTCAGAACCAAGATTTTCCAGGAAGATCAAATAAAAAGGCTAAAAAATCAATACAGGCAGCAACTACTGCTTATAATCACAATTTTCATAGAAACTTAACTTTGTGATTTTTTTCTACAATGTTTCAGTCTCAGAAGTATGTGAGGATTGATTCTGTCTGTAGCCACCATCCTAATTCAAAAATGTTCAAATTTTGCATTCCAGGGAATATACAGTAAGTGTCAATATGACATGAGGTCAAGGCAGAAGTTATGAAAATGATTCATAATTCATGCAGTCATCTTTGGCTGATCCTCCCCGGTAGAATGGAGGGAGTCTAAATGACACAAGACGAAGAATAACCAAAAACTGCAGTGGAGAGCACACAGCTCGTGCCCGGCTCCGTAACCACTCTCGGCCCTTCAGAGTTCTCGGCAGCCAGACTTTAGAATGATGATGATGACAGGCAACCCTCTGCATTGCCATTAAAACTCAATTCATGAATAATTAAGTGTAGTCTACACAAAATGTGAGCAAATAAAGTGACATCTCTTTGCAAATCCACTACTTGGCACTCAGTGTCCATCTGTTGAAACATTTTATTATAACTTTCTAAAAGTTGCACTCGTTTTGACCAAGCCTGATATATAACCAACCAAAAGATATTATATACAGTTTGATTTGTGGTTCATTTTGTTACTCTTGAAAGAGTAGCCATTCACAGTTTTTAAGTGGCTATATTTCTATAATTTTTAATAGAGAAACATTTTATAAGGAGATAGCAAAAACAGATTTCTGCTTGCAGAAGCAAACCTATAGTTCACAAAAGCACAAATATTTATTTAAGAAATACTTATTAACTTTTATTCAAGGATTTAAAAGTTAAAAGTATATTTTTTACGTTTCAAATCTATCAATGGTATTCATTGGTATTCACCTATACAAGCAAGTTTGTCATGTTTTTATTTTTCTGTTGATTTCAAAGGAAAAAACCTCTAAAATGTGAACTATATTTTCTATGCATTCATTTTAGCTCTGCTTTGCATTTATTCTATATTTCTCTTAAACAAAACAATCCTTATACCAATAACAAAATGAGTGTACCAAGTACTCATGAAATATATGTACATTAAACAAAAGTATTTGGTAAAGTCTGAGAGATTACATCAAAGGCTGGAGGTGTGTGAATGCCTTCTAGGTTATAAAATGTGATACAAATGTATATTCTTCTTATTATCGCCACTGGTGACATCGTATCAATTAATTTCCTTTGAGGTTCATTACATAATACGTTAGGCCACAGCTTTTTAAATTACCACATGGCTCTCTTTGATCAGTCACCTGATTTTCAGAACTGCCAGATGGATATATGTGTTCCGAGGTCTGACTAGACTCTGATTCACCCAGAAAGAAAGAAGGTTCCAACTAGCCCAATACCTATAATTGCTGAAAGATCTGTCCCAGCTGATTATTAGGTACATGCTACCTCCTACTCACATATAACCGTTATTTGTCAGCTCAGGGTCAAGGTTTGTAGATGAGATTGTGCCACTTGCCTTTCGAGGCACAAATTAATACAGTCGAACAGTAAAAGTAATTTATGTCATTTTGTCAAGCCAAGTCACAAAGTGGGAAACCACTCCATTACCTCCTTTGATGTCTTTAAACTGTGTTCGGTCATTTGCTTTCAGGTACAATGGATTCAAACGGTCTCCAGAGTGTCTGAGGTGATGGAAGTCATGCCACCATGAGCACTGGGAGACTGCAGGTAAGCTGATTTGTGTGCATGTGTTCATAGAAGAAGTATGGCACTGGTGTAATAGAAAACCTTTGACTACATGGAGATTGGGGGAAGGCCATTATTAGGTCACTCAGCATATCAAGGACAAAACACTGATTTACTGTGATAGCTTCAGAGTGTGCATTTCAGCCTTTTACAAATGACAAGCCAGTCAAGGGGATTATTAGACGCCACCCCTGACTCAGGACCATCTCAGAACACAGGCTGCCTGCGCCCCACTATAACACCTCTATTACTTTAACAAGCAAAACCATGGTCTGGCTTCTGTGACTTGCCACAAAATTATCAGGTCAAGTGTAAATGCATATTACAGAACACCCTCTGGCATGTATTGTTAAGGCGCTCATTAAAAGACCTCCAAAAATCTTCAACTGTGCAACTGGAAATGTTTCCAAGTCCTCTTATCCCCAACATAACAAATCCCATTGTTTATTAAATCTGATGTGTTGTAAATTCAATACCGCCTGGCTTATAGGGAAGGAGTATCTTCCAAAACAACCCAAGAGAGTTCTTACAGAAAGACAAGCAAATGAGGAGAACCCTTCCATGCATGGTAAGAAGACAGTTCTAGGACTGGGAGACACAACAGCATTGCTAACCAATTACGGTTCTGTCTGGGTCATGTGGTATCTGTAGCAAAAAGAGGCAAGATGGCAGATGCCCTGGGTTATTTTAATTAATTTAATCATGTGACTAATTGGTCTCTGCTGGGTTTCTGTGGTAACTGCTTCCTAAGTGCTGATGGGCAATTGTGTTAAATGTAGCTTGGAATCCGCACGTAGGGCGCAGTGCCTTTGGAGAGCTGGAGAGCAGAGCGGTGCAGCTGCGCTTGTGAGGAAGGTGCCCTGCTGGGCCTCTGATTGTCTGACGGTGGAGGCTTACAGCTGCAGTGTCCTCTGGAAACAGGCCCTGCCTCCCTTTTCTAAAAGCCACAGCTTACCTACCTACGTGGGAGCAAACTCACTGTGGACACAGGAAAATGATCTGTGATCAAAGAATACTCAGGTTAGGCAGGGATCTGGGAATTAGGGGGAGAAAGGTATCTGTAATAAAGGGACAGTGGAATAGGAAAGAGGAGAGAAGGAAAATTAAGGCTACTCTTCTGTGAATAATATGCAGCCCCAGAAGCTATCATGTGTTATTCATAGCTGTCCAAATGATACTAATAAGCCATCCTTTTAAATGCCTTGCGGGGTTTATCCTCCCCCGCCCCCCGCCATTCTCTTACAATGCCATCTCCTCCTTGTCACCGAGAAGGTGCGTGGGAGAATGAGTGGGTGGATGGCCAGTTTTAGAGCACAGTCTACTTCAGACAGATGGAAGGAAAATGGCTTCCAAATTTTCTCATGAAGTGGGATATGTTTGTATTTGCGCAATGCATTTCTAGCACCTGTGCAGAGAAAGAAATGTAATCACAGATTTCCCTCAGAATGGGGATTAAAAAAAAGTAAAACCATGAAGTGCAGCACAAAGATGCTGCTGTGCGTGATGGAGCCTTTCCCATCCACAGTCCCAGGCAGTCTCCCAGAACAATAGTTTCTCCCCACCCCACCCCCACCCTGAAGAATGGTCAAAGCTGGGACTACTCTAGAAACTCAAAAGAAACTGCTTTCTGAGATCATTCTTGTGTCTATAGGAACGGTGGAATGACTGATATTTTTTTTCCCAGACCTGGAGCAGGAGGCAGTAGCAGGAGCAGTGGCATTGCTTCTCTTTAATAAATGGCACAGTGACTCAAAGAAGCTATTCCATGTCCCGTGTGTTCCAGACTTCTGCAAAGGGGCAGCTCCAATACACCCCAGCCGTGCTTTCCCCCACAGACGTGAAGCAACGTCTTGGTAAATTAAGCTAAATTGGCTTCATCTAAAAATTTCACATTAGAGACAGACATTAAATGGGCTGAGAGTTTAAATTCTTTCAAGAGGTGGCAAGGAGTTCTGCTAAGTATTGCAATGCATCTGACAGGACATCCAGGCAGCAAGCATTATTCAGTCCAACATCTTGCTAAGACTGGGAGCTTCCCCACATCTGTTATGTCTCTGTAATGCAAATGGAAGAATCTGTCCACCGCATCACCAGTTTTGTGACTTTAATGACATCCATTTTGAGAAGTATCTGTCTGTTCTTGGTATTGGACAAATTACTGAGAAATTGTGTCATTTGATTCTCAAGGTCTATATTCTGGAAGAAGCATCATTTCTGGCACTGAGGCAGAACTGTCCTCTCTCCTAATACTGCAAAGCTTATTATTGCATGCTGACTCTAAAAGCCTGCCTGGGATCCAGCAGTACCGGCCAAACCCCAGTCTTCCTATATCGTCTCTTATGCTGACAGATTTACGGCTCACCTCCACCTGTTCCAAACCTCCATTCCAGGCTGCACAGGTCAGAAAACTATCCATTCTGTATCTCTGGTTTAAGGGAAGAACTCTAGTTTTCATAAGGGAAGGACTCTAGTTTTCAGAACAACAGATAAGGAGCTGAGTCCTCCCATATCCCATCACTCTTGGTTAGGATTCTACATCTGAATTCAAGAGGTCAACAAATGAATTTCAGAGAAGTCCATGAATCCATGAAATAATCTGTAAAATTCCCTGTGTATATGTTTATTTCCTAGAGAAAAGGTCCACTCTGAACTTAGGACTCTGAAGGTCCTCAGATTATCCAAGAAGACCATGATTCACACAAGAGGTTAAGAACCCCTGCCCCCGTTTTCTCTGCTTGTGCCCCGCTCTCCTCCCACCTGTCCACAATTGGCTGTATCAAATTATTTAAATGAGAGCCTTAGCTATCATTTTTTTTCAGCCTACTTTAAGACAGATTCAACCATCTATCAATAGATGAACAGATAAAGAGGATGTGGTATAGATATAGCATATTATACATACATATTATATAATATACATATTACATATATACAATAGAATATTACTCAGCCATAAAAAATGAAATTTTGCCATTTGCAACAACATGGATGGATCTCTTAGAGGGTATAATGCTAAGTGAAATCAGTCCATCAGAGAAAGACAAATACCATATGATATTACTCATATGGAATTTAAGAAACAAAACAAACAGAGGAAAAATGAGACAAGGAAACAGACTCTTTTAAATATTGAGAACAAACTGGTGGTTGCCAGAGGGGAGGGGAGGGGGCAATGAAACAGATGATGGGGATTAAGAGTCCACTTATGGTGATGCACACTGAGTAATGTATGGAATTGTCAAATCACTATATTGTACACCTGACACTAATATAACAATGTATGTTAAATATCCTGAAATTAAAAATAGAATAAAAAAATAAAAATAGGGCATCCGATTTCAGCTTAAGTCATGATCTCACGGTTCTTGAGTTCAAGCCCCACGTTGGGTTCTGTGCTGACAGCTCAGACCCTGGAGCCTGCTTTGGATTCTGTGTCTCCCTCTCTCTCTGCCCTTCCCCAACTCACGCTCTTTCTCTGTCTCTCCAAAATAGAGATTTAAAAACAATGTTTTAAATAAAAATAAGTAAATTCAACCATTCTTTCCCCTTGATAGCCAACATGGCCCTCCAAACAAGTCCCCTGACACGGGCCAGTCTTTGTGAAGGGTAAGCCTCATGCTGTGATTAATAGCACGGCTCTATGGAACAGGCCTGGCATCATCTCATTGACAGTGACATGGACACCAGACCACACATGGCAACAGTCATGGAACTCCTCACCACCTTTGTCCCAAGGCTGAGAACCATAATGGGGAGTTGCTTGGGAGGCTGCTTCTCCTTCTTTACCTCACTCCACAGGCCCCTCCTCTGTGTCTGGTCTTACCCAGCTCTCTTACCCATGCTCCTTCCCCACCAAGTCACTTCTGCATTCCTTTCCTTCATTTTTACCAGGTACAAGAGCTTGACATAGCACATTTAAAATTTTGAGCATTCCCTTTTACTGTCTGATCAACACTCTCATCACCCTAGGACTCCATCAAGACAAATACATACTTAAGAGCAAATTCTAAATGGAGCAGCCATTGGCCATTTTAAGGGATAAATATGACTCCATTAACAGAGTCCACAATGAAAGTTTAGAAAAACTAATACAAATACCTCAGTTCAACTTGGTAAAACTGCAGAGTTAAAAGTCAAGGAGAATCCAAAGGAAGGACCTTAAAGACCCTCCTATCCTGCCTTTAATAATTACATTTAATACAAGCCTATCTATTCATCCAGCATTTTCAAGCTGAGTTCTTACCCCATTAGTGAATCCTAACCAACAACTTTTTAATGAAATAGAATAGAGCAAAACTGAAAATGCCAGAGTGCATCACATAGAAAAATAAGTATTGTTTCATGAAACTTTTGGTTCAGTTTTAAATAGATATGCCCCATTTTACATATTCTAAAGCCTAAAATTTTTTCATATTTTAATACCTCTGAAATCATGGTGCATTTTATAATTATTGTCATCCAGGTTGCAGCTGTGCATAACTACATGAAAATCTTCTGTTGACACTTTCTGGTAAAATCAAGAAAATACCAGCATCAAAGTGATTAAGATAATATGAAATAGGGTAAAAGGGTGTGTGTGTGTGTGTGTGTGTGTGTGTGTGTGCACGCGCGTGTGTGTGTTCATTCTAAATTACAAAGCAGAATGTATTTCTTACTAGGTTTCTGGTAGATAAAATGTAAAGTAGTGCACTAAGCCCTTCTATGAAGCTTATATGTATACTTACTAAATATTGACAAATCTAATCAAAAAGAAGAGCAGTTTCTGTTGCTTTTCAGGCAACTATCATGACAGTTCTCCTCTTGTTGACTTGAGAGAGCGCATGCTAGTCACAGGACCTATGGTGTCTGCCCCTCACTAACTGCGTGGCCTCTGCAAGACCTTAAAGGCCCTTTACTTCTATTCTCTGGGTCACAGAGAATAGAATTCTCATCTGTAAAAGGTAGATATTGGAGAAACTTTCTAATATCACTTTCAGTTCAAACAGTCTAGGAAGTGTGCACATATGCATTCAACTCTTTACATGTCTGTCATGAGCACTGTCTATATACACTCTACTCCTCTGCCTCCATTCTCTCCTGTAAACTTTTTCCTAAATATAACCTGAAGACCAAAGGATGTCAAAAATCAATTTTTTAAAGTCATAGTATATGGTTTTAAGCATTCCTATAAAGTCTGTAATATTTGTAAATATTAGTAGGCACTTGGATGGTTCAGTCCATTAAGCGTCTGACTTTGGCTCAGGTCATGATCTTGCGGTTCATGAGTTTGAGCCCTAGGTCGGGCCCTGTGCTGACAGCTCAGAGCCTGGAGCCTGCTTCAGATTCTGCGTCTCCCTCTCTCTCTGCACCCCCCCCACTGGCTCTCTGTCTGTCTCTCTCTCTCAAAAATATAAATAAATAAACATTAAAAAAATTAAAAGAAAAAAATAAAATGTTAAGACATAATCTGGGAGTTACAATAAGGATTTCACATTGTTTTTTAATGCATGACAAGCTCATTCCTGACTCAGATCCTTTAAACTGCTTTGCCACCCTTTGCTTTGAATTTGCATTTCAGTCCGCATCCTGGCATGTGCTCACTCATGCATAGAGCCTGGCCCGTGGGCTGGAGAAGTCACTCCATGGTCCCCAGTTCTCCTTACCCACATCTGTTCCAGCACGCCTCATACCGTATCATTTGTTTACTTGTCTGTCTCCTCTATTCAGCTGTGAGAGCCTCAGAGGCAGGGACCTCTCCTTATTTATCTTTGTATCCCCAGCCACAGAACAATGCCCAGCACGCTGTGGAGGCTGAATAAATGAGTAAGTGAATAAATGTGCAGCATGAAATTTCCATACAAGCACCGGAAAACTCATACACTCAGGCAGACATTCTTCTCAGCAGAAACCAGGTCTCAGATTTCTGTGCTCCATGGCACTCAGCCCTGAGACAGGTTCCAGCCTCGGAGGAGGACCTGAGTTGCTGGTTCATTCACTGGTTGCACAGGACACGGATTTCTGCCTGTATATGCGTTCCTGTGCTTCTCCCCAGCCTTTCACTTCCCCAGCCTATTTTAGTATCCTGGCCCAAGTCAAAAGTGAGGGGGTGCGACTGTCCCTGACCTGCTAGCAGTAGCTCCTGCAAGGAGCCAAGTGACAGACGGGGTTATTTCAGCCTCAGGACCCACGCGCAGGATGGAAACATCTCCCCCAGGAGCAAGCTTGGCATTCCATGTGTGGAGAGGGGGGTGGGGTCCTGGGTGCTGGGCTGCCCAGGAGTGAGTGAGGCCTATCTCTCCACATGTCCTCCCGTGCACAGCTGGTTTTCAGTGACATAGTGATGGCTACCACTTGCTGGGGCCCCTGTATGGCCCTGGAGAATACAGATGGTAAGGGCTAACTGTGATAACCACTCTGATATAGCTTTTATTCAGTACATCATCCATGTCCCTACATATGTAAGGAAAAAGAAATGGAGGTCCAATTCATCATTACCAACCCCTGACCAAGTATTTAACCAAACCTCTAGACCCCAGGGATGTCCAACATCTTGCTGAACTACAGTGTCATGAAGAATTACATTTAACTGATGTTTATTAAGTGCTAAATGGCTGCACCAGAAGTGTAAAGGAAGTGAGCAAAAGGGCTTGAATGAGGAAGGGAGTTCCTGCTGGTGGAGATATGGAAGTGCTAACTTCAGCTCAGCTCTTAAGTTCACTTTTGCGTGCCTTAATTTTCTTCTCTTGTCACATTGAATATGAAACTGTAAGACCTCTGAACTTTTCATCCAACTCTTCCTAAATTTCTATTTAATTCTGGCTGCCTTGATTTAGGCTTCAATAAATTCACATAATTTCTCTGGGCTCAATCAGTGGCACAGGGCTTGGGAGTATACCTCTCATAAAGAATTCTCTGGGCACCTGCTTTTAATTCAGTCTTTAAGTCAAGTTTAATGCTCTGGAATTTGGGAAGCCAACATTCATTTCTACTTATTAAGCAACTCAGATTCAGGAAAATGAAAAAGATATCATTGGTCCAGGATTTCTCTGGTGCCAATGGGCCATAAGATTGGGGATTCTTTATTTCTCTTTCAATCAGTATTGACCTGAATATCAGGTTTGAAGTTCTGCTAGGTTTATAGCGGTGGGGTCTACTGCCTTCACATTTGAGTCACAAAGTCCTCACACTATGATGTACTCTTGTGCTCTCAATGGTGCCACTTTAACCAGAAATAGGAAGTCATCAAACTAAATCCTGGACCTGGGATGCGAGTCTACCTTCTCTCTCTTGCCCTTACCTGATATAGTCGGCATCGCCCTTCCCTGGAGCATGCTTCATCAGCTGTGCGGTGCAATACAAAGGGGGAAATGTTTTCCCAACCCAGAAACTCATCAACTTGAACCCTGAAGCATGACATCTGAATTCCTTACTGCAAGAGCTGGAGCAGCTCGCAACTGCTATACACGATCATTAACAACCTGCTTGCATTTCCAGAGCCGCCTCTGCGGATTAATATATGCACTATGTATTAAACCATCTGCCACGGAGTTTGACCTAGTCTTTCTCTGTGGTGGCCAACTGCAAAGGTTACCCCTGAGTGTTAAGAGGCAGGGTACACTTTCATTATATTTATCTTTACCAATTCTTTGGTTCTATTATTGGTTCTTTTGTCCCCAGCAGCATACCTTTTCGGGCTCTTGTATCCCATATTTGTATAGCCTGGAGTCTAATGAAAATACATTTAATCCTCTATGTCAACTCTTTCAAAGTTCAGCATTAGCCTTTTATAAAAATCAGGTTGAAGAAGGATGAACTACACATTTCCTGTGAAGATGAGACAAAGCTTATTGTTTGACATGCTTTTGTCCACTTAAAAAACTATCTGTAATGTAAACGTCTAAATGTTATTTTTCAGTCTAGGCAAGGAACACAATGGAGACCCCCCACACCAAACCAAGTTCCCCTCTCTGTGGATGTGGAGAGCGGCCTGTCTCAGAAAGTATGAGGATTGAAACTTTTTGTCCCCGGTGCAGCTGCCAGTTCCATGAATGGAACTGCATCTGATGTCAGGTTACCTCATTATATTCATATATTTGTAGAGCAGGGTTTGGTTTTTTTGTAGAGGGGTAAGGGGGCAGATGGAAGGAGGTAATCCCTTGTGGTTTTTCAAATAGAGCAACTTAGAAAAAGTGGCAAACTTCCCCTCCTTCCTGTCATCTACTTCCAAATAAGCAATCAGTATATTAAGTGACCCTACTCCTAACATAAACCCCTGGGACAGGATGCTATTAATTTATGTGTACTCTGAGGAATATCATCCACTCCTTACCCAGGTTCTTAATCCAAGGCAAGGGTTTATGCCTTACCTTCAGTTATTTATTTTCCTCAGGGGTCTCTTTGGAGGGAGTCAACTGAACTCTAAGAGAATTCTTTGGATTTTTGAAAATCCAAACAACTTACCTTACTTTTTGCAAGGCTATATTTGGTCATTTTTTAAAGGTTCATATTGAATGCTAACTCAAGGCACAATACTGTTTTGTTTTGTTTTGCTTTGCTTTTTCCCTGTAAGCTTTGCACTGTTGTGTTATTTTCTGGAGTCTGACTTTTCTCTGAATTATGGTAATGGAGGCTCACCAATATAAAATCCTGAGACTTTTGGGGCACCTAAGTGGCTCAGTCAGTTGAGTGTCAGACTTTGGCTCAGGTTATGATTTCTTGGTTTGCTCCACATCTGGTTTGCTGCTGTCAGCGCAGAGCCCACTTTGGATCCTCTGTCCCCCCTTCTCTCTGCCCCTCCCCCACTCACTCTGTCTCAAAAATAAACAAACATGAAAAAAATAATAAAATAAAATAATTAAATCCCTAGACTTTCTATTTAAGTGCATGTGTTGTGTCCTTGCACATGTACAGGAACATCCTTGAGGGGCCGCATCAGAAATACTGCGGGGGGCAGGGGCGGGCACCCTTAGAAAAGGCTGGAGGCCTTCCAACCAGAATGATTCTCCAGTTTCAGGGATGCGTACAATTTGTAATAATACTGGTGGCAACAGCATACTTTACTTCCTACACATGTTTTGGGCCTTCTGATGTATGGTGCTCAAGCTTCTCAAATTTGCTCCAGCTCATTTTCCTTGGAGAGTCAAGTCACCATTTAAGTTGCACCTAATCCCTATAAAAGCTACTGTACCTCAAAAACACAGGGCAGGGAAGCCACACCCATCCCTCCGCGCCCCATATCTCTGTCCTACACTGCTTTCTAATCTCCGTAGAGCACAGCCCCTGACAGCCAATGCACATACGCACACTGTGTGTTTTCACCGTCTTTGGTCGCTTTCTAAGACGTCATCTGTGTGTCCTCTCCATTCCCCATTGGTCTTTAACATGTCTTCAGAGTTGCCGGAGACAGATTTTTCACTTTTCTAAAGGATGCCTTTTTAGTACTAATAAAACTTTCATACTTGTCTGCTTAATCACGCCAGCTTTACTGTCCCCTTTTTACTTTTTTGTTTTTGGCTCAGAGGTATATGAACCATCTGTGCCTCTAAAACAGTTTGCTTAAATAGCCTCCAGGCAGATTTTATGGTTTTTAAGTTTTTTACTTTAACCTTCAGCCTGCTGTTAGCCATTTTCATCACAGTTTTAAAATCAGCCTCTTTTGGAAACGACTGTCACTAAATGTGGTTTTCAGAAGTTACTGGAACTGGAGAGGGGGCCACTGACTCCCGCTGAACTGTGCTGTAGTTCTCATTCACAGTCATCCAAGACAGGTGCAGGAATGGTTAGGCTCGGGAAGGGTCACCTCCTCTCTTTGGCATCCTGAAGAGTGATACTGACACCCTTCATCTCAAATACCATGTCCACATCACCCAGTTAAGACCCAGGAAGATAAAATCTGAACTACTTATCTGCCTATTTACTTATCACCACATTTCTACAGAGTTGCCATCATGATCCTAGGCATTAAATGAGATACAAGGCTGAAACAAAGAATACAAAGAACGGGAGGAGAATTCTTTCCTTCCTGCTACACCATTGAGGCATGAGAATCACCCTTTGTTACTGTGCCAGCGGACATGCTGCTCTGTTTCCATTTCATCACAGTTGTCTAGTGTGGGGACCTGAGTGTCAATAAGCATTCCGCTATCCTGAGATGTATCACCCAAACTTCCTGTCTGCCCTTGCACAAATGTTAACATAGCTCTATAGTTAATATAGATAACTCTATATATAATGAAATACACACACACACACACACACACACACACACACACACAATAAAACCACATCTCTTCCCACACCTAGAGGAAGATGAGGGGAAAGATGTGCCCTTTCTGTGGTTCTTTCCATCAAAAATGACTTACCCATTTATTTTCAATCATCTGATGATATCTGTCAGACACTAATTATTTTCCTCTCTCAAATCACTGCATTTTCACTCCATCTTTTCCCTGTTCTTATTATTGCTTTTCTTATACATGTGATAATAAAAACACTTAGCGTCTTATAGTTATTATTTTTACTATTATTTTCTTCATTTACAAAATGCTTCTACCTTCAGGAGTTGCAGGCTGTCAGTATACTCCATGAAATAAATTAGGAATACTGTGCTAACTCTACAGTCCATAAAGTGGAGCGAAAAGTCAGGAAAGGCAGGAGCCAGCAGCCAAGGGTTGGTTGAATGAATGAATACACAAACAAATGGATACGTGGCATTATTGTTACAGGGAATATTTGTTTGTTTTCTCGTTTATATGTAAAGTTCCGTTCCATCAAAAGGACTTGAAATTAGCAAAGAAGTAGCAAATCAGGGCCAGGATTCAAACTTACACTGCTGTGCCCTTAAGCTCTTCCCCCCCTGTCGCCCCTCCTTGAAATCTCAGCATCTTTCAGATTTCAATTCCAGCACTACTTCCTCAGGGAAGCTTCCAGGTCTCCTGACTAATCAAATCTTCCTTTCAGAGGCTCTCACAGGACTATGCCCACACTATCACAGCACTTGCCACAATGGCAATTTCACATTTGTGTCATTATATAAATCAATGTCTGTCTTCCTCTGGACTGTAAGCTTCAAGAACCAGGTTCTTGTTGTCACCTATCAGAGCTCTGATGACTAGCACAGTGCCTGCCACATAGTAGCTGCTCAAGAAATATTTAATAAATAGATAAATCAATAACTTGAAAGCTGCAGCCTTCAAGCTCTCTCCTCCTCAGCTACCTGAATTTGACAGATTCAACCTCAGACTAAATCCCAATTTGTTTGAACACTCCCCACTCCCTTCTGTTTACCAGGCACAGTTTTCAGCCACAGAGAAAGCTTGAATATATGGGCAGGTAGGCTAACTCTTGATGGGTAACAGCAGCCTCATGCAGTCTCAGATGTCTGCCTCCCCATATCCAGTATGGTCCTTGGCCAACATCTCCCAGGCCACTCACACTGATGAAACTACTTACTGTGCTATCTGCTGCTCTAATTATACCATTGTTCCTCTTCATAAATAAGCTTAGCTTAACTTAAATATAACTACAATCCCACATCTTAGTTCTGTGTAATCACATATTCCTTGGAGTCCAAAAAGAACAGAAAAAGTCAGCACTTTGGTCCTAGTACTAAGGCCAACATCCTAATAATCAGACATTCCCAGCAGCTGGTCCTAGATAGAAGTAGTTTGTCTAGTGTACTCTGATGAATGTTAACCACATTTTTACCTCTCAATCCAGACTTGGATTTCAGATTCCTTCTTCCACATGGTAAGAGTAGACAGGCATGACCTATTCATTGTGTACAGAATGTAACCTCATGAGATAACCTCATGAGATCACGTCTCCTTTTCTCTTGTGGACATCTGCTGGCCTCTACCATCAGCCATCATTCTGACCCATTCCCCCTTTTATCAGCTTCCAGATTTTCATTCTGGTAGCTGCCCTTTCCCAGGAAGTCCCCCATGGGCTTTAGAGGAAAATGAGCCTAACTCTAACATCAGATGGGAGCCCTGACTGGCTCAAGATAATCAAGAATATCCATTGCCCTGGTCACAGTCCCAGTTCAGGCATGAGCATGTGACCTAAGCATAAACAATGAGTATGAATTTCAAGACTCTTGCTTGGAATGCTGGGACACAGGCACTCTGTGTCCAATTGGATATGAACAAGGAAGCGCATAGGCCTGATTGCTGCCGGCGCTATCCCCTGGCCTTTCGGGAGCTTGCCTCAGAGTATAGCCAACACTCCATATACAAACGTACAAAGATGGAGAGAAATGAATGACCCTGCACTACAGAATCAACCTATCTGAAGCATACCCTAACCTAGGATTTGAATTCCACCAGATAAGACATGTCTTTTATTGTTTCAGCCAGTCTGAGTTAGGTCTTCTGTTACTTGTATTAAAAATCCTAGTACGTCCTATAATATCACCAAATTAGGTCTACTCTCTGAATAAAATAATCTTCAAAACATTTCCTTTACCCAAAAATGGTCTCTTCAAAGTTACTTTCTCCTTTTCCTCACACTACTTCTTTTTTTTTTTTAAGTTTATTTATTTTGAGAGAGACAGAGATAGCACACATGGCAGAGGGGCAGTGAGAGAGGGAGAGAGAGAATCCCAAGCTGGGATTCCCACCCAGGAAGCTGTGAGATCATGACCTGAGCCAAAACCAAGAGTCGGATGCTTAACCGACTCAGCCACCCAGGCGCCCCTTCCTCACACTACTTCTGTGAGGGTGTGGATGCCTGTGGATGCCATGAGTCTGTTTCCCAGACCAAACCTTGGTTTCTGTGCTGAGCTTGCCTTCTGAGCCCTTAATCTCCCCCACTAGATTGAGAGCAAGCCCCATCTACTCTGTAGAAAGAAAAGTCTCTGTGTCAGAACATTTAACCAACAATATCCATCCTTGATTCATTTCTTCCCACACTTTAAAAAAAAAAAAAAAAAAAAGCCCTAAACTGGTTCAACACACTTTCGCTACTGGGAAATGTTTCATAACTCCTAGTGAATAATTCAGTGAATATGACACTTCTAGTTTTCTATTGCCAGACACACCCAGCTTCATGGGGATGCTATTGCCTTTCCTACTCTTCAAATCCTTTCTATATCCAGAATCTAAAATGTATTACTTCCTTAACAGAGAGAGATCCAATCAACAGTGAAGATTAGATCATGTCACACATCCTGCTCAAAACCCTCCAACAGCTGCTATCAAACTTAGAATAAAATCCAAACTAGTACCTCTGCACCCGACATGATCTGGCCCCTAACCACCTCGACCGTTCAACACTAGACAATATGGCCTTCTTGCTGCTGTTCAAAAACACCATCCCCGTTCCCTTCCTTTCACTTGCTCTCCCTCCTCTCCAAAACTGCTCCAAGCTCTTCTTGTGACAGCCCTATCACTCCATTCTGTCCCTACCCACACGTCACCTCCTCAAAGATGGCGTCTGTAACCAACCACCAGATGTAAAACAGCACCCCATCGCTATCCATCCCCTCACCTTGCTTTTCCTTCACAGCTTTTGTCACTCGCCCCTTGAAATTTTGTTGCAAATATACATATTTTTAACTGGTATATTATCTATCTCCCATAGAGAACAGAATATAAGTTTCTTTAAGGCAAGGACTTTTCTCTTGTTTACTAATGTATCCACCAAACCCCACAGAGTGCCTAGCACATTATAGAGACTCAGTATATCTTTTTTTTTAAATAAGTGGTTGAATACATAACATGATATTTTTTAAATCTTGGCTAAAAACAAAGAAGCAACACAGAAGTACTTGTTTCCTATTGGGTAAACCCCTCTTTACGTATTTGCCCTTCTCCCTCCATCCCCACTTTTTCTTTTTTTAATTAAAGTATAGTTGACACACATTATATTTCAGGTGTCCAACATGGAGATTCAACATTTATATACATTATGAAATGATCACCATGATAAGTCTAATTACCACCTGTCACCATACAATATTATTACAGTATTGTATTATTACAATAATATTACAATATTATTGATATATTTTCCATGCTGTAATTTACATCCCTGTGACTTAATTTTATAGCTGGAAGTTTGTACTTCTTAATCCCCTTCACCTTTTTTTGCCATCCCTATGCCTCCCCCATCAATCACCAGTTTTTCTCTGTATTTTTGTTTCAGTATACTTGACACGCAATGTTACATTAGTTTCAGTAGCAACTCTACAAGTCTACATTTATACCTTTATCGGAGGTACAACATAGGGATTCCACACGTTTATACTTTTACGCTTTGCTCACAAGTGTAGCTACCCTCTCTCACCATACAACAGTATTATAATACCATTGACCATATTCCCTAGGCTGCACCTTTACGCCCATGACTTATCCATTCCGTGACTGGAAGCCTGTATCTCCCAGGTTGCCCATCCCCTTCACCCAATTTGCCCATCTCTCCACCCGTCTCTTCTAGAAACCATCAGTTTGTTCTCTGTATGTATAGGCTTGATTCTGCTTTTTGTTTGTTTGTTTATTCGTTTGTTTTTTAGATTCCACAAGTAAATGAAATTAAATGGTATTTGTCTTCCTCTGTCTGACTTATTTCACTTAGCATTATACCTGCTAGGTCCATCTGTGTTGCCACAAATGTCTATTTGCTCAGCTTTCTCTTACCTACCCCTGGGTCCTTTGACAGCAACTATTTAAATTTCTCCAGCTTATAAAACATTTAATTCTACAGATGATCACAGAAAGTATCAGGGCCTTCAAAGATCGGTTTTATAACAAAAAGTTAGATGTGCAATCTTAGAACTGTTCACCTTATTCAAGATAACATTAATTTATTCTATGAAAACAGATTATAAGTTAATATATCATTTATTTGGATCCATATAGAAATCACACTTTATCCTGGAATGTTTGGCAAAAGGCCTGTGAAGCAGGCATTCATAACACCTCAAAATTCCTATTACCCACAAAATTCCCAAAATACACTTATTGTGGTAGGATCCAGCTCTCATAATGCTAATCAGTTAATCAAGAAAGTAAAACAATAAGAACGCTTAAGTTTGTGGGACAAAAAGCAGATGCAAACCTTTGATTTATGTCATAAATTCTACTATCTCTGTGGAAAAAAATAATCATTTCAAAGTCAAAGCAGTTGTTTTTCCTCAATCAAACATAGTTAAATACTTTTAAATTCATTTGAACATATTTATGAAGGAGTTCTACATGCCTCTGAAGCTCTCTCATAAATCAGTGTAATGTTTCCAAGGCACATTTCGAAGTAAAAAAATTCTTATCTACTAACTATATTTTCTTCTATTAGAAGATGAATTAAGCAGAAAATACATTAATGTCTGAATTTATAATAGGAGTGGTTAACCCTTAGCCATAGCAAACTAATGAGGAATATTTTACCATGGAAGGATTAACAAGGACTCTCCAACACTATGTAATTTGACATTCTGAGGACTTAATCATGAATGGATTTTATTCCCCTATTTACTTTTCATCATGGGGACACCTTACAAAGACACTACATGTTAGAATAACATAATTCTGGAGCTTAATCTTATTATGTTAAAGAAATGTCACTTAAATAATATTCCATAGCTTTTAAAAATAGTCCTTACAGGAGCACCTGGGTGGCTCAATCGGCTAAGCGTCCGACTTCAGCTCAGGTCATGATCTCACAGTTTGTAAGTTCAAGCCCCACATCAGGCTGTGCTGACAGCTCGGAGCCTGAAGTCTGCTTTGGATTCTGGGTCTTCCTCTCTGCCCCTCCCTTGCTCATGCGCACTCTCTCTCTCACTCTCTCTCAAAAATAAATAAACATTAAAAAAAAATAGTCCTTACAGAAGCAGCACCCTACGATTATATCATCTCTGAGTTAAATGCAGCTCAAACATTAAGGAAAATATTAACATAGAAGCACTAAGCCTTAGAGCCTGAATCTGGCTAATTCTCTGTTAGCAAAGAGACAACAGCACAATTCTGGGAGGTTGTGATTACAGGACACTGACTTCCATCCCCAGCCATTGACGATCTCTTTCTTTGTTAAAGACTACAGGAGGTTCATTTAACTAGAGTGTTCAGTAAATCGCAGCAGAGTTCAAGCATCTTTTATAGATTCATTAAACCATTGATCTGCCTTCTTGCGCTTGTGGTAGTGCCCAGCTCTGGTCCACAGTGTCTGTTTACCGAGAATGCAACAGATGGACGTTTGTAACCTCCAAAGGCAGTCTGTCAGTAGACATTAGATTCCACTGTGTGCATGGCCATCCTAAGACTGGATTGTAACATAGGGAATTTCCCATTCTCCCTCTGAACTGTCAGGGCAGAAATTAAGCGGCCATCTACAACAAGCTTTTTTTTATTCCATTCTAATCTGTGATAGTATTAACAAAGAGCAAGAGCCCAAGGAAGAGATAATTACACATGACTTGCCCAGTTCACACACTTTTGCTAATGCGAACAGAAGCTATCCTGAGGTACCGAGACAGGAGAAAAGTAAAAATAAACACAGCCTGCCTCTCCTGCATATGACTGCCTTGAGTATACTAGGTGACCAGACTTTGCAAAAGTGTTTGAGAAAAATCCTGGATTCAAGGTACTACCTTAACGGTTTTTTTTTTTTTTTAAGTAGGCTCTACACCTAGAGTGGAGTCCAATGTGGGGCCCAAACTCACGACCTCCGATCAAGACCTGAGATCAAGAGTTGTACAGAACCAACTGAGCCACCCAGGTACCCCACTGGATAGTTAACATTTTTAACAAAGCATTTCGAATTAACAGTATAACTACAATTCTAGGAAATGCACAATCATTCTCTCTTGGTTTCTCTGGATAGTGCACCAAGAACTCTTAGGAACTTCTCCCTCCTGTGGTCTTTATTAATAAGGTCTCATGACAGCTTCCTTTTAAAATCTGGCACAAAGAGTGCTGGATGTAGCTTACATGGGGAAGCATATCACAATGACCCATTAGATAATTCTTTAAATGCCCGTTCTTCCGATAAACCTGAACACTGCTAGCAGCAAGGTGAGAAAGTTGGCAATACAAGTGACTGGATCAATAAGGAGAAAGCATGTCCCATATAACTAAAAGCCTTCCTGATCATTTGTTTCCTGAACCGCCCACTGTCCAACCAGACAACCGGACTATGAACACAAAGCACGCGCATTCATCACTCTGCAGCCACAGTCACCAGAACACAATGTAGCTGATGCAATCTGATACTGTGGTTAATGTTAAAAGAGAGCGTGCCTTTGAGATGGATTGGATAATTACCGGCAGTTCAAATGAGAAAAACTTGATTTAAGTATATAGCATCAGCTATCACTAGAAGGTTAGCCAGACACTGTGTCTGAAAATCAACATTCAAGCATATGCCAATAGCCCTGTGTATTGATCCCTGGGTGATTAGATTCAGATCTATAACCACTCCACCTTTTTCCTTCTGTTCATTGAAACAAAATGTTGAACAAAGATTGGGGCTTGAAGCTATTTGGAGTTTTAATCATCTCTTCATATTTAGCCTAAAATATGTAATGTTATTCAGAAGCTGACATTCATTCTAGATAACAGGTTAGAACTATTCCTCTGTTTTCCCCACAACCTCCAACATGTAGCCCATTAAAAACTAGAAGGGAGTGCTCTTCCTTTCAGTGGAAACTCGCCCCATTCTGTTTGTGTCCCAGGTATCCCTTAGACCAGCATTTCTCAAGGGGTGTTCAAGTGTTCTGATGAACATGAAGATCACATGCCTCTCCCCCAAGCTTCTGATGGCTTCCTACGGCACTGTGTCCCACCCAGCCTGCAGAATTTCGACCCATTTCTTTCTTTCCAGAGCCCAGGCTTCACTTTACTTTGAACTACATCTAACTTGGCTGGCCAGAATTCTCCTGCTGGAACCCCTAAGGGCCAACACCTTCCCCCTCCTCTGCTATGCCTTTTTCACAGGTTCTCACTTGCAGCAGCTCGTCAATATTCCATTCCATATTTCAAAATACCAGAGAATAAGAAAACAGTTGCGTTTGTTGTTCTTTCCCTAGAGCTTTCTGAGGACACCCCTGTTTGCCGTGACCGAAAGGGAACTCAGCCACTGGCCTGCAGACCAAAGTCCTGAGGGGCAGAGGGGGCCACTCTACATGCAGGCAGTGGATGAGAGGATTGTGGCACAGTTTCAGCAGACACGGCAGAACCAAAACAATCATTCCAAAGGCTCACTGGCACCCCTGAAAAAAAGGTGAATCCGTAGGAAGAACCCTGGTGCTCCCTTGGCACATTTCACTTGTCCATCAAGAATATTCTCAAGCACCTGACAAAAGCAAACCTGTGGCCCCGAGCTTCAGGGAGTCAGAGAACATTAATTACAAATAATTTCTTAATGTCCTTCCCCAAACCCTCATGAATGATAGTCATTTTGCAAATGAAATCCTGCAGGTGTTTAAAGGGAACAAAGGAAACAGGTTAATAAGTAGATTATCAGGGCAACAGTTCCACATTTCTTCTGCACTAGTAGGCTCAATAATTAAGTCTGAAACTGAGAATCTTTTCTAAGATATCTTTATGTTTCAGGAAAAGACCAATACAGCAGTCCTCCCTTATCTATGGTTCACCGTCCACAGTTTCAGTTATTCGTGGCACACTGTGTTCTGGAAGCAGATGATCTTCCTGGTTTATCGTCAGATCAGTAGGACCCTAATGCTACAGGACAACGCTATGTCGTACAGTAAAGATATTTTGCGAGTGAATCCACATTCACATAAGTTTTATTACAGTATGTTGTTACAACTGTTCTATTTCATTATAAGTTATTATTGTTAATCTCTTACTATGTCTAATTTATAAATTAAACTTTATCACAGGTATGTATGTATAGGTAAAAAACATAGTCTATATAGGGTTTTGTACTATCCACGATTTCAATCATCCACTGGGGGTCTGGGAAAGTATCCCCCAGAGGGATAAGGGGGGGCTACTGTAGTCTAAATAAAATGTAACTTCAAGTAATATGATGGTACATGCTAATTAGTGATTGGTCTTCCAAAAGAGATCTCTTCTAAGAGAGTGCTGTGAATTCAGGGAAATCATTTGCAAGTGAAGTAAATGTTTTTATTATACAATATTCCCCTCATTAAATGTTTATTATTATCATGATTATTAGCAATTTAATGATATCATTTGCAAAATGTTGTTTCCATCTATATAACCTTTTTATTTTTAATTCATCCTTATTATTATCTCTTACCTGCATAGTTTTCTTCCCACAAAGGTCTGTTGGGGAATAGCAACATCATAATATTGAAGAAGTATTTCTATCTATTCTTGTTTCAAATTATGGAAAAACTAGAACAAGGAGGTAAAACTTTAGTGTTTTTAGCAAATTGTGTCTGTTACTAAAGCATCAATGCTACTAATCCATAAAGAACACTATAAATTTTGGATCTTAACAAAGAAAGAAAATAATCATTCACACTGCCTGCATTGGCCATTGTCTTGAGTTTTTATCTCTTGCCTGATTTATGGACATTAATTTAGACAGTAAGATATTTCCCAAGTAGAAGGAAAAAGACCAAACACGGGCCATTTGAAAATGACTACTATTTGTAGTCTTGTTTGTTACTCTCGTTTTTAAAGGGATCATGGTACAAGGCATTACTCCCTTAGGAAAGAATATTTTTAAATGTCCATTATTGTGCAAAATAAAATTGGTATTTGTGAGGCAAAACCCTTCCGCATCTCTTGCAAAACTACTAAGACACCTCTGCAACTTTCCAACTCCTGGGCGAATCACTAGGCTAGAAAAGTTCTCAAGTCCTTCTCTACTTGTGGCCTCAAAAGGGGGCTGAGAAAAGAGCAAGCTCTTAGTTTCCTGAAAAGTCTCTAGTGCATCAAGTAATGAGATTGACATACCATTGTTCGGCCAATGCCCATAGACTACAAAAGTATTTTTCTTATCCACTGTTTCAAAACCTTTTGAGCCAACAATTGAGCCTGTTGGGGATAAGGATTCTACAAAGTATAATTATGGATTAACACTATCACTTTTTAGAGCCAACACCCTGAAATGTATAAGCTAGTAGTTAGGTTCCTTATATGAATACACCTGTGACTCACAATCCTCTCCTAACAGAAATATTTCGAAGAAAGCCTACACATGTGTGGCAATCCAAACAACTCTTCAAATAAAATTTTAAGTTTGGTTTGAAAATATAAACTACATGCCATAAAGGGTTAACTCGGCTTCAGTCTACCCCACCTTCCTGTATAGGGCCAAGGTTTTGTGAGAGACAGATGTGACATTCTTAACCTACTCCATCAAACAGATGAAGAGACCCAAAGAGAAAGGCAGGGTGGAGGGGCAAATGAAATTTAAAGAGCCAGTTTTCAGTGGGCCTTCATTTTGAGAGTTGGACTATTTTTGTCCTTGTTTGTAGCAGCAAATCAATTCCTGCCTCCACCCAAGCATTTGTGAAGAGGATAGCAGGGGGGCCACAGGCACAGCTGTCCAATTATATTCACAAATGCAGGTGTTGCTCAGACACAAAACAGAGGTCAGCTGAATACTGCTCCTAATTAGCTACCTTTTCTACTAGGATTTTTCTTTGTAAAGTTATGCATTCAATTTGGGTTCAACTTAGAGGCCATTTTTAGATCCCACCACGCCATCCACGAAAAAGCGGGATGTCATTATAAAGCATAATTTACAGCATAGTTAATTTTACATGTTTTTTTAAATCTACATTATACTTAAGGCAAATTTCTATTCTACACACACATTATTCACACTGCTTTCCATCCACTTCTGAGTACTTAAAATTTAGTGTAGAATTTAGCCAGAAAATCTTCTATGTCAGAATGGGAAGAATTTTGCCCTTTTCCTAAGATTAAGAAAGTCCACAATTTTAATAATGAGGACTAAAGACTTTGTTAAATGACACAAGAAAAGAAGTAGCTATTTGCTATTTTCTTCAGTGGGGAACACCCTGGGGCTTATTACAGCAGTTCTTAGAAATGGCAGGATGGAGACTGGTATCGAATACAACCCATTAGGAAACCCAAGCCCTAAATGAAATGACCACAAAATCCTATCAGTTAACAGAAATGCAGCAGCTGTACATGTTTATAGTAATACAATAGGATATTGTTGCAGAGATAACACTCTTAAAATTAAAAAAAAAAAAAAAAGAATCCAGCAAGTGATGTGACCAGTTTTTTCCCCTATTTGAAAAGTGAGAAGGTATTCTGTGGCAGAGCTTTGGAATATATAAATAAGCACAAAGATCACAGAGAAGACAGGTATTGTATGTACACTAATGGGCTGCTGGGATCAGCTGTCAAAGTCACTGGCTAAACTTCAAGCCCCTGTGACTCCCAGCTTTTGCAGAATGTTCAAAGACCTACCCCAATAACTCCCTGCAGGAAGTGAAAGGTAATGGTCCTCCTCGCCCTGTTGGTCTCACCTGCTATAAGTATTCCAGATACTAATTCTCATCTTGGCTTCCAGTTATCCATATTTCAAAACTGTATGCTATGGAAGTTTAAATTCAGTTTGACCTTAAACTTTATAATGATGTAATATTACATGGTATTTTTTAATGATATAAATTTTTATACGTGCTATTATATATAGAAATTTGGTATTCTGGGCTATTTCAAAGGCTTACTAAAGCAAAATAGCTTTGCAAAATATAACATGTATCGCCAGAATTGTGGCAAATTCATCTTGTTTGATTTTGCTCACTACAGGCAGTCCATCAAGATCCAGACCCATAATTCTTCAGAATCTTAGAAAGACAAAAACCCCTGCTCTCTAGCCATCTTCTGGGATGGAGTGCAAAAGTATTTTGTTGTGGTAAGTAGGACTTTGAAGATGAAAGCACTGGGCCCACTCCTGTGATTGTTACCTCAGTGCTCAGAGTTCAAAACGGGAGCCCCAGGGTCTCAGAGATCACTTTAATCCTCCTATACTAAAACAAAACGTGTCTCTCTCGTGCATTGCTCTAACCACCCTCCTCTGGAGTCTCACTGGCCCCTCCCAAGGGATAATGTACTTGACTATTGACTGTCCCAAAAGAATTCCAAACAATTTCCTTACTTGCTTCCCTGTTCCAGTGAAGATTATGAGCCTAATTCTTAGAGACTGCTGCTAAAATTCCACCCCACTGAATCCTGCAGCCTAAATCTTTCAGCATTATGTTTTTTGGCAGAATGATGTGACCCAAATTTGCAGGAGATAATTTGCTGCAACAGTGCTTCTTGCAATGCAGTGAACTCAAGATTAGCGTTTCAGGATTACAAATACCAGACTTAAAAAAAATAATAATTGTTTGCTTCAAGAAAAGACAGATTGTGATCTTGTATTACGGAAATGGAAATGCTTAGAAAAATGTGGACAATTTTGTGAATTAAGGAAGCTTTTCAGATCAATGAAAAATAATCAAGAACTAGCAATTTATTTCAGTAATTGCTGGCAAAATGCGACAGCGGTTCTTAAAGGTTAAGAAACTAGCTGTGTGTGTATGTGTGTGTGCAACTGTAAAAACATTACACATTGCATTTCTCATCAGTGGTGGCTTATACTATTCTATAAAGATAGTTTCAGATCTAAGATGTCTTAAGACAAAACCGAACAAAACCCAATAACCTTGGCTGTTCATGTGTTCACCCACCATGCTGCTCAGAAATGCTTGGCTGTGTGTGCAATGCCAGTTCAGGTATTCATTATTTCACCTTCTTTCAATATCAGTCAACTTGAATACAAGGTGTCAAGAGAGACTTGATGTTTTTCTTGATTAGAACTTGTGAATTGGGTTTTAGAAAGAGCCAGAGCAATCTTCCCGTTGGGTACAAATATTAAACTGTGTGGACTAAAGCTTTCTGGCCACACTTCTGTGGCTAGTTTCTTTGCCTTTATAAGGAATCTCTACCATTTATCTTTCATGGACTCTAGTCTATAGATTCTACTGCTGGACAGACACTGTCACTTAGGATGGCAGCTGTGATCACCGTGTCCTTCCTCATCAGATTCTCAATCACCCTCTCAATTCAAACATCAAGACAGAGAAACTGAAGAACAAGTTACACATTAGAAGGGGATTCCTTATTCCAAAAGGTTAAGTATGACAGAAAAGAACAGACAAAACAGAAAAAATTAAAGTAAAATGTGCACAGTGTTTTCAGCTAGAAGCTAAGAGGCACATGCGCACATGGTCTGGTGAGGCCTGCGTAGCCGCCTCTCTCTACGTGCTCTTACCTTATTTCTCTTGAAGTAGGCTCGTCGGCAGGCCGCAAAGCACTTCTCGCTGCAGAAGCTTTTCACCTCACTTCCCATACTCAGGGAATAGCGCTTGATTCCCACTTTCTGGCACCAGGCACACATTATTTGTACATTTGACACATCATCTTCTATAATAAAAGTATAAGAAAAATGTTCATATCAGAAGCAAACATCCCTTCAAACTTAGACACACCCTGAACCTGACAGAGCTACTTGAGGTCTAATTTTAACTTCTGTGCCTCACCACTTTCTGACCTCATAGGTAGGATAGCCAGCTCTTGATAGGAAGACTCAGTGCTTGCTTGTTTTCTGTTTGGTTGGTTGGTTGGTTGTCTCCTAAGTTTCCAAAAGACATCATTTACTTAAAATCCAGAGCACAGAGCATGAATGCACAATGAGGAGGGTTCCTAGAACTTCTCAGCCTGCTAAAAAGGCATGTTCTACCTGGTTAAAGCAGGCTCAGTACTAATGAAGCTTGTAATATGACCCATTTCTTCAAAGGTACTGCTGAAAGCCTACAGGATCCATGTTAGGTGGGATATCCAGTGCTAACCTACAAATGTGATGCCCCAGTGAGAACCCTGATAGTGAAGAATCAGGCTCAATTTGGCATGTTCCTTATTACTGTTACATGATATAAGGTGTTATTTACCCTCGCAGTATAATGACTCCCAAGTGATGTGGCTAGTCAAAAAAGGAAGGAGGTGAGTGGCCAGAAACTGCTGATGAAAAGGCACTAGCCTGGCTCACTCAGCAGTCTCCTATGACAAAACCTTCCTGCATGGGTGTCCTCGGGGAGGCACAGACCTGATTTAAATTCTCTCCATGTGATGTAGCTCATGTCCTGAGAAGGAGGAATGGTAATGGAGGTGTCAGCCATGAGACCTGAGGTCACACAGCCACAAAGATCGTCCTCAGCTGGACTGGTGGTCCTTGCAGCTCCTCTAGGAGCTGCCTCCATGGCCTGAAGATGCTCAGAATGATGTTAAGTGGTATGCAAATGTTTTCAACAATTAGAATATGGTATTTCTTTTCCTTTGTGACAGAAGAAGACAAATTTGACTAGCAAAACAAGACCATGCTACCACCAATATGACTGCTCAAAAAAAAAAGAGGCTTTTAAAGTGAATCAGTTAATAAAATATATTGAATAAATCGTAATGCAGGTGAAAAAGTTATGACAAAAATGTGACAGTGACATTCAAATGACTGAGGTCTGGGAAATACTGGCCTGTTTTGGGGGGAATAAAAGAAACTTTAATTAGAAGTCTAAGAAATATTTTCTTGCTGCCTCCTAGGAGGGCTTTTGCTATATCTTGAGTTTTCTGGTTCTCCCCACTGACAATGTGTGTACATATGATTGCCACTATTAGCCACATTTTTTCTTCCTTTATGGATTTTATTTGATTTTTTTTTTTTACTATCCCAGACTTTTGCTCCCAACATGAATGAATGGCAATCACAAAATCCCCAAAAAGCTCTGGTATAGTGTTGTCTGATTTCTGAATAAAATCCCCCAAAGACTAATTGCTAAGCAAGGCCTGGTCCATGAGTTGTTGACATATTCATGGTTCATAGAGTCTGTCATGCAATCATTCCATTTCCAGGGGAAAGATTTGGTTTGAGGCAGTGCGGTCATCAGCCTGCAAAATTAGAAGCAAACTAATTTGTAGTGCAGCGATACGGCTCTTTCCCCCTGAGTATCATCACTCTGAACTATGTGCAGCATTTTATTTACCTTAATGGAATAAATATTGTCATTTTAATGACTACTTTTTTTCACAAATTACAGAACGTGATCTATTGTTAGTTATCAAATAAGACACTGTAAAAATAACCTTTGATATGAACCAAACGTTTTTGATAACACTACTTTCTTAATGGAGACATAACATGAATTCGAATGTCATACAATTACTGCATCTAACAATTTGTTCTGTTCTGTTCAAAGAAAGCTTTATTTATATTTTATATGGTTTCTAATATGGCATTTGTTTACATATAGACATTTTACATGAAATGTCTCTAGACATGAAATGTAATAGAACTTGAAAACTGAACAAAACTGAACAATTTATCTCCGAGTTTGGAGGAGTTTTTTAATAGATTAGAAATAGTATGTTTAAAAATAATCATCTATCATTATTAAACAAATTTGAACTGCGAGTTTCTATTCTTCCCAATTAGCTGTTTTAAAAATCTTAAAGTCCTAAAAAAGAGTATAATATAGCAGAACTCTCCCAAGTGATCCACTGGCAATAAGTTTGATTCTGGTGAAATCTGTAAGGAAAAAAAATTTTATGGGGGAAATTATTTGGCTTCAGAGTTCAAAAAGGAGACCCCACTTCCCAAGGAGCTGCTTTAGAACAACCATCAAGTTCCCCTTGTGGTTCCTTCCTTTTAAATAGTCTGGTTTGGGAAACAAAACTTAAAATTTTTCCTCCTAGCTCTTTAACGGATATAAGTTAAAATAGTCCACTACAATGGTCTGAAACTGAGATGGAAAAGGCTGGAGAACAAGGCAGTAACAAGTGGGCACGGGGCCTCCCAGGGCAGGGGAGCAGCATGGTGGCCGGGGAGGGGGCAGCTGACAGTCTCTCTCGGGTTCCTTCCATCCCTCCATCCCCGCTAGGCAGACCCATGGGTCACTTTTTTAAAAGGAGGCAAGGATACTTTCTTATACTGGACCTAACACAAACAAAAAGTAGAATTTTAAGGGAGATGATTTTTACAAATCATTTAGACTACAAAGTAACAATATGGGAAGATGAGACAAAAGAAATTGTGCCCTTTTGTTTTGTATGTGGCAGTTGGAAAACTCTTCGAATGGTGGCTAGCATCTGTCTTGTTAAATAATTCAGCATTCCCATCCGTTTCTCATAAAATTCCATTTCATAGAGGCAAACACCTTGGAAAAATTCCATCGGATTTCTCCTTTTCTGTCATCAAACTGCCACCAGTAGCAAGTGCTCCAAAGATGAGACAACATTTTTGGATACTTCAGGTACTCTGGTCTCATAAGAGCCATCTTCATTAACATTATATTTAAGAAACTAAGAACTGTAATCATCTAAGTTAATTTTTCAGCTAAAACATAGCTCAAAAGTCTGCCCCTACACATGAGATGGTGCCTCGTCTTAAATTTGTATGACTGCGCCTCTAGAAAACGGGGCTTTTCTTAAGTCCTTAAAACCAAAGGGATACATTAATTTCAACAACCGTATTTTTTTATCCGAAAATCGGTAGTTATGTGCATGCTTTGCATTGGCAAAATAGAAGATCCTAGCATTTTAGCTTTCTAATTTGATTTGCTGTAATAAAAAAAATTTTTTTAATATTTCTTCAAACTAGGGAGAACCTGACTTCCTATCTTATATTTGGGCTAAAGTCAGTACCATTAGAAACTTGAGATGATCTCAGAGAAGACTGGCATAACGGATCTTTCCTTATAGCCATTAGCCTGTGTGCTCTTCATAATGAACAATGCAACAACAAATGCAAAATATTTACGGCATTAAGTCACAGTCCCGAGGCAAACAGTTTGTATAATATGATAAAATTTTCATATGGTAATATCATATAAATATGCATCAGTCAAAATATGCATGTTTCTATTAATCATGAAAAGTTTGTACCACCTCTTTAGGATTTAATTAAGCAAAACGTTTAGGGCATTTTCTTTCCAATCTAATGTTCAAAGAGCTATAGAACATTATTCCATTTTACATCCCAGAAGAAGTTCAGATTAATTACTCGAAGATGAAATCAAAATTGTATTTATTTATCACAGTGCAGAGAAGTATGAGATCAAGCATTTCTGGAATGCCTTGCTGAAGTTGTTTGAGAAACTGCCTTATCTGGGGACTTTCAAAAATAAGGGTGACCATTGGTCAGTGGCATTCTAGGGGAACCTGAGTTGGCTATGAACATGCACACAAACTTACCTGACCAGAAAACAAAGAAAATCAGGAAGGCCCCAAATGATTAACTTGTAAATTTACCACCCCTTTGTAACTTTCATGGGTGTCTAAGACTGAGAGAAAAATCAAAGTATTTGCCTGGTGATGTTTCTCTCCTCCAACAGTTCCTGGAATGCACACATCCAGATAATAATTTCAAGATTTGAATTATATTTGAGACAAGTTGCAAGGCAGTCTGATGTGACTGCTGGGTGTTCTCTACACTATGAAAGGGAAATACGGCACGGGTGGCCCTCTGTCCATCTGTTTATCAGAGAAGCTATACCGACGAATACAGACAGGGGCGCCTAGGTGGCTCAGTCAGTTAGGCTCTTGGTTTAGGTTCAGGTCCTGATTTCACGGTTCGTGGGTTCAAGTCTTGCTTCTGGCTCTATGTTGACAATGTGGAGCCTGCTTGCGATTCTCTCCCTCCCTCTCTCTCTGCTCCTTCCCCTCTCATGCTGTCTCTGTGTCTCTCAAAAGTAAACTTAAAAAAATAAAACACACAGATAAAGCCATGGCCTGCAAGGCAGGCAAGAAACTAGGGTTGCAGCCCTTCTTGGAATAATTCAACTGCAAAAACTCTGAGGCAGATCACTTTAAAAGCCTCTGTAGAATCCTATAGAAGCTTCTGTACAATTCTTTGGATTCTAGAAATGAACATATGAGAAGACCCAAAAAAGTCTGAACACTGAGCCCAAAGGAAAACAATCATGGCTAGCCATTATTCAGTATTTAATGGTGGCAGGCACAGTACAAAGTTCTTTAAATCTGTCATTTAAACTTAGTCATGACCACTGCTTCTAGGCAAGTGATTTGCTCCAAGTCACAGAGCCAGCACACACCAAAGCCTAGATGAAGACCCAGCTGTCTGACCCCAGAGCCCAAGCTCTTGACTACTACATCCTAGAGACCACAGCCCTTTCTAAGTGTTAAGATTACACGCCATCCATCCAGACTTCCCTCTGCAAAAAAAACTAAAAGCAGTCGCAGATTCTGCTACATACACGGCACCCTGCTCCATGACACATTAACACACAAAGAAAATGAAATCAAAAAGGTCAAGGTGCCTGGGAGAGAGCTGAAGTGTTAATCAATATTTGTTGATTGATTTTAAAAATAAAGGCTCACAATGCAAACCTTTATTTCTTTATGACTAGGAGACTTAGATTTGCTGCAAACATTCTGTTTGCACTTTCACCAGCAAGTGCCACTTAAACAAGGAAACAGGGCCCATACTGGATCTCAGGAAGCAGTCATTCTATCCACAGGCAAGCAATATTCTTCCTAGCTTTCTCTTTAGTAAGGAGGGGGATCACAGCAAGACATGGATAAGACTGACTTTTCATGTGGGTGAATCAGAAACCATTTACATCTGTAATTGCAAAGATGCCAATAAAATCCTAACTTCAAAAATTATGCCACAACTGTTCACTAAAATTAAATTCTACCATTAGAGAGTAATTTATTTGGCTATATATCTTATATATCCCATGAAAACACAAATTCCCTAAAAGCAATAAAATTCAGTACATATTTGTCAATAATGATTTATGCATTAAAATAAATGATTCTTTCTTTAAAAAATGAGTGATTCTTTCTGAAGAACAAGTTTTTACAGAGAGTGGGGAGAAAGTCTAAGGACAAGGTTCCAATGAGAAGGTGGAGGGCAGAAACAGCAGAGGGTACGACACAAGAAGCCTCTGGTCATTCCCTACTTTGCTAAAGTCTAGTCCTGGGCATATAGGTAGAGTAAGCTGAGGGCACGAAGAGCAAAGAGTAGACAGAAAAAATACTGTCTGATCATAGTGTAGCAACTATCTTCAGAGTGCCTTTTAGATGTGAACGAAAACAGCAGAAGTTGAAGGAGGTGGGAGGAATAGCACACAGCCAGGGATCTCTGGAAAAGAAAAGCAAGAGGCAGCTCCACTTAGCACAGTCTCAAGGGGGCCACTTTTGTTCTGCGTGAATGAGGTAGCAGATATATGCAGCTTTGCACACCGAAGTCACTATTATTTGAAGAACAGTGTGGCAGAGTGCCAGGAGTGGAGACAGGACATTGGTGAAAATATTAATACAGCCCCTTCTAGCTGGGTGACGTGGGCGAGGCACTCAAGGCCTACTCAGGCCCACCTTAACTGTGAGGTGTGGTGAGGACAAAGCTACAGAAAGTAGCCACATCTCACATGGAAATGAGCCTTCCTCAGAACTGCTGCCAATCAGAGCCGGACAGAAAGGGAGGTGTCCACTGAATGAACCGGAGAGGCCCGGGTGACCAGACTCCCGCTTCTTTAGTCACGTCCCCTCCCATGGATGACAACTGCACAACTATCTTTGAATTCAAAGAACAACCCAGTTAATTGGTTAAATTTCACGAACTCAGACTACTTAAGGGGAAAGCCATTACAGTTAATAGAAGCTTCACTTACAGTTATTCTTTTTAAGAATTACTTAACTTGAATTAATAGTGACAAGGTGTTGCCAAATATATCACTGTACTGCCAGATATTCTGTAATTAATAGATGGGAATTCTTTGTAATTATTACATCAACTCTCTACACATGGGTGGATCTTCCTAAGTGCCTGAGAAGTTTGCTCTTTTAAAAACTATCACAGGAACGACTGAAAATTCCTGCCATCTTGGTAACTGAACTATCAAAAGTTGCAAAATAATAGAGTCTGAGTTAATAAAAATTTTTTGTACTTATTTCTCATTAAGAGGAAAGATGCAATCAAATGATAGAGGTTCCATACAGCTTTGATTCTTCATAGTACCTAAGATTATCCCTATTTTTTTCTTTTGGAGATAAAATCATTTGAAGTAATTTCAAGAATTTCAATAGTCCATGTTCCTCTAATTAGAGTACCACTTAACCCCAAAATAAAATCAAAATTTCTACACAAAAACTAAAATTTGGTTCCAGTAAGTAAAAGGAATGAGTATGTATTACACAAAATGACAGAAAAATTACAGAATTTAAATTAACTTTTAATTTTCTGATAGAACTTCTCTAGCCAATTTTTATTTTTTATATGTATGTATGATACATATATATGTGCACGTGTGTGTGTGTATGTAAAAGATGTGACTCCAGAATGAATTAAACAACTACATGCAAGTCCTGGCACTAGGGAACTGGTCAAGCATGCACAGTGGAATAAGACATGGCCCTGCTTCTAAGAACAGAAAGAGAGGGTGTGATGGACAAGAGCCCTGAAGGTGCCCCATTAACCAAGATTGCAAGAAGAGAAAAGCAGACTAGGGGCTCTTGGGTGGCTCAGTTGGTTAAGCCTCGGCCTCTTGTTTCAGCTCAGGTCATGATCTCGTAGTTCATGAGTTCAAGTCCCACGTCAAACGCCACGCTGACAGTGCAAGGTCTACTCGAGGTTCTTTCTCCCTCCCTCTATGCCCTTCCCCTGCTCTCTCCCAAAATACATAAATAAACTTAAAAAAAAAAACAGATTAGACTGGAGCCAGTGGGGACAAAGAAGGAATCCCTTGAAGGATGTTTGGCAAGGGAAAGGGAGGCGCTCATCCTATTCCACAGGTAATAAGGAGCTCCTGGATGTTTCTCAGTAAAACATGACAGGATCAGAGACATGCTAAACAATGTTACTCCAGCAGGGTGGATCAGAATTCAGAAAAACTGGATCTCGTTTCACATCTAGGGGCCTCAGTAAGCAATAAGAGGGCAGGCTCCTTGTCTCTTTTGCCTGCGTGTGTTCAGCACGTATCACATAGCAGTGCTTAAACTATGTTTAATAAATAAACGAATGGATGGATGGATGGATGGATGGACGGACGGACAGATGCAGAGGAAAGGAGATGAAGTTCAAAACCTATAGAGTGAAGGTAGAAATAAAGAAGAGATGTAATCAACTGCCAAAATATAGGAATGTAACTCACCCGGAAATAATTCAAATTTCAGAGAATTCATCTCCCTGTGTTTCTAGTCAAAGAAAACCAGGGAAAAGTTCAAAGAGTTCTTTGAGTTCACTGTGTACTCAAAGTCAGTGAATTTGCTTTGCTTTCAGTATTCCTTCCTCACTTATTGTCCCAATATTCAAACAAAGGAAGTACATAAAATGAGAGATCCCATAAAGTCACAAAATAGTAATTCTCTCATGAATACCATACTAAACTTGGATTCTTTAACAAGACACTACTAAGCACATCTCTCTACAGCTCCTCGATATTATCTCGAATATCTCCCCGTAATTTCCCTGATTTGCCAGTGAAGGAACTTCTTGTAAGTCCTATGGACATCCTCACCGCCACCTCTCAGTAGTCACTGTGGAGAGTCTGTCCTTCCTATACACTCACCCTAAGAAAGTGTAATAAGAAAGGAAGACAGAGAAACCCAAGAGTAAAGAAAGCCTCCAAAGCACATTCCATAGAGTACTAACCCCGGGAGATACTTAAAAGGGTGTTATTTTTAAAAAAAGACTTCCATGGTCAAATATGTATGAAAACACTGGACTAAACAAAGTTAAATAATAGACTCTTTAAGACTTTTTTGTACTGCCAATGCATTACATGGAATCTTAAAGAGGAAGATAGAATGTGCTATATTTCACCAATTTGACCAGAGAATCCACAAACCTGGACTTCTACGGACATCTCCCTGGGATGTGTTGCTCTACTCCCTACATCAGCACAGAAGCATGAATACTTACACGTGGATCATTAATTACCAGGCAAGTTTCTGCTCTTTTGCCCAGAATTGGGCCCTCCATTGCCAGGAGGTTTGTCTACACTGAGCAGAAAAACAAGGGAGCCATGTGGCCAGTAGTAGGTGTGCTGACCAATGTTTACTAGTCCTTGAAAAACTAGTCCTCAAGGAGCACCACCAGACTGAACAAAGATATCCATGGTCCACAAAGTCCTGCAGTGTCTGCTACATGTATCCAATACAGATAAGGTAACCCTTTTCCTCTAAGGTCCTAAAGAGACAATAGCAGAAATGAGTAATAAGCCAATGGGAGAGTAATTTTGCTCTTAACATACTGAATTCATGTTTACCAGGGGGTTGCCATGTACAGGGAGCTCAAGTAACATCTTGTCCCCCATTCTTGAGCCCTGGATATGACCCTGTGACCAATCCAGATGCCCTGGGACAATGATGCTGCAATCATGGGTCTGCTCTCCACTGGACTTCTCTCCTATATGGCTGAAGTCCACTCACTGAGCCCAGCATGTAGCCAACAAATGCACATGAATAGGGAGCAAAGCCCAAAAGTCTGCACCAGCAAATCTATCACTGCTAGAAAAGAAATTCCAAGTCCCTGCCCTGCATAGAGGGGCATCATCTCCAAAGAAATACAAATAGCAACATTTTAGGACTAAAGGGTCAAGCTGCTTTACATAGGACATTAGAGCAAGAAAAGTATTGCCATCACCTGCTATTTATCTGAAGGCTCATTTCCTCTTCTGAAATCTGCCTGTCTCATTAATTATACTTAATGGGTCCCACAGTGGTTGACATATCTCCCTAGAGGGGAAACTTTAATTGTAGACAAAAGATTCATTTGTGCCAGGGACTATACTAGAAGCTGGAAATACACTGACGAACAAGAAAGATATGATCACAGTCCTCAAGAAGCTTCCCACGGCTGCTCCCAGTATAAAATGCCAAAGAGCAATAGAAAAGGATCATGGACAAGCCAGGCCTGCTCCCTTGGCTCTGTCACTGCCCAAAGGTCACAAGAGCCAGGCGTTCTTGGCAATCACAGAGAGGGATGTAAGCAGCCCCACTGCAGAGGAGGATAAGCAGCCCCAATATGACTGACAAGCAGGCCAAGTCCCACCTCTCAGCATTTGGCATGGGACAGGCAGCATACCGGGCCGGGACTGCCATCCTAGGGGAGGTGAATCAATGTTTTAGAGACCAGGGATCAAATAAGTTCCTTAAAAGAACCAAGGTGAAGCCGCTGGAACATGGTCAACAATAACTTTTTATTCTCTTCACCTTCCCATTTTGAAATAGTCATTGACATTTCTTGAATGAGAGTAACCAATGGTTGAGGACTCTCTAAAGGGGTCCCATGACAATCCCTACTCAGGAATGTGATGAGACATCACATGCCAAAACAGCCCAGCTATAGGAAAGGTGGAGGAAGGCCACACCAACCAGAAATCTTTCAGTCTTCTCTTCTCTCTACATACTTCCATAGGGCTGATCGGCTATGCACTCCTGTGACCTCAGTTACCATCCATAAGATGAAGATTTCCAAATCAGCATAGCTACGTCTCATTAAATGTTATTTCCAACTGCCTCCCAACATCTAAAGCTGTCATGTCCAAAGCTGCATACACACCCCTCTGCATTATCTGCCCCTTTCCTGTGTTTCCCATCACAGTTTCTGCCTCTACCATCCATGTAGTTACCTGGGAGCAGAAATCTGGCATCTTTCCTGCTTCTTCCTTCCTTCCCACCTCCTACATTCTGATTATTCACCAAGTCCTCCTACATATTTCTACCTTATACCTACATTCATTCAATTCATTCATGCATGCATTCATTCATTCAATAAATATTTACCAAGTCTAATTATGGCACTGTTGTAGGTGCCCATCCTCATGGAGTTTACTGATGTTCATTCCAGTGAAGCCACCAATACCTCTTGCCCATTCTATAGGAGGCCTTCTGTCTTGCTCCTGTCTACTTCATTCCCTCTGTTCTGGATGTGGGAAAATCTTGTGAAACAAAAATCTGATCACTGCTCTCACCTGCTCAAAACACTTCATTGGCATTCACTGCCCTCAAGAAGAAGTTGGAACTCTTCAGCATGACCTCAATGACCAGGCCAGTCTCAGTTTGTCCACTCTCTGGGCTCTGTATTGTTTTACTTTTCTGGAGGTTCCCTCTCTATACTGAGTCTTTTCATGTGCTGCTTCCTCACTCACAACCTCAAAATCCGTGACTGATTCAGTCCTATTGCCCTTTCATATCTAATCCTAAAGCTCTTCCTAGGGAGGGTCTTTCTTGACCTCAAATCTGTGCAGATCCCACAGAATTCTGGACTTGATCTTCACCAGACTTGGTTGAGATTTCTTTCTAATGTCTGTTTCCTCCAGCAGACTAAGAGCCATTTAAGACAGAGACCATGTCTGGGTCATTAGAATGAAATGTCTAGCTGTGGACCTCAGTGTAAGGAGCAGAAAAAGTAGAATCCTTACCAGGTGCACCCTGGGTGGTTGAATGCCCAGGGTTGGGGTGGGGGTTGGGTAAGGGAGGGAAGCCAAGGATACCATCTTCGGTAATCAATCAGAACAAAGTTGCTTTAGTGGGAAACACCAGTGAAAAGCCCCAGAATACAATGTGGTCATTATTTCCACTCGCCTTGGCCAAGTCCATGAACTAAGTTTTCTCAATTTAACAGAAACTTTGAGAAGTCAGCATTGGGAATGTCCCTAGAATAACAAGAATTACCAACTTCACCATCACTTCTCTCTTAACCAAACTTCATTTATACTTTCAAATAATTAAGAGCAAACAGTTCAGTCGGGACTAGGCTAATCCCAAAAACACAACCACCCTCTACAAGCAAGGGAAAATACAGCTGACATTTCCTCTTATTTCCTGTTAGCATCTTGACTCCTTGGTGACCTAAGGGTAGGTTTTCTGGAATCCTAACTAGGTCATACCCCTAGTTCCAGTCTGTGTCAGGGATGACAGGGGTGCGTGACTTAGAACCCATGTTTAGAGGGTATCCCCACTTCAGAAGTGAGTTCTGGCCCTGGTTCTGCCATTAATGTAACTCAGTGACTTTGAGAAGGTTGTTAAGCCTCTCCCGCCTCATTTTCTCACCTATAAAAGGGAATTTAACAAGATCATCTCTGAGGTCCCTTCTAACTAAAATTCTAGGATTCTAAATCTGTCAAAATAACAAGGTTCATTTAAAGAAATAAAACCAGAGGATATTATTTTTCTTTTCCCTTTTTTCTTGGAGTCCTGACTTAATTTCTTCCCTTTATATCCTTCTATATGGCTACACCTGCCCTTACCATAAGAGCCTTAGAAAATTTTTTGATTGATGGGATAATTTTAGAAGTGGTCCTTTCTAAGCTCTCCAATATTTGCACCACCATAAATCTGGTATCCTCTTTTTACTCCTTTATTATATATTTATACTTGACTTTAAAGGGACAAACATTAATGTTCATAAAATTTTAACTTTTCATATTCTTTTCCATTAATGCCTGATCTTTCACTGTGGATCTCCACGTACATGGTATTTTATCCTGAGTTTCTCAGGAAACAGACTCTGAGACAAAGATTTGCATGCAGGTTGGTTTATTGGGCATGTGATTCCAGAAAGTAGGAATGAGGGACAGAGGGAAAGAAGCTGGAGAGGAAGAAGAACCAGTATAATGATGTGTTACTAAATTGGCCACCACTAAGGGAAAGTGGTATTCAATCATAAAGAACATTCTTTGGAGTTTATGACATACTTTTCATAGCTATTTCCTCAGGGGACAAAAGAAGGAAGAATTTATTCATCAACTCTCATGCCCCTTTGACCCAGTGTGTTACTTCCTCTACACTTCTGGTTTGCACATGTGTGAGTGGGTATCAAAAGGATTTACATGATGCCCACACTGCTGTACCAGAGAAGCCCTGCAACCAGAAGCTACAGGCATAGGCCATAAGTGTGAGGCAAGGCCCTTTTAGAATGCACAGGCCTAGGCTGAAAGTATCACAGCAATCACTGGATTAAGAAGTGGGACCAAAAGGATCGGGAGAGGTCCCACACACACAGCTGTCATCACCATAGAGCCTGCTTTCTCAACCATGGCACTATCAACAGCTTCAGCCAGATCACTCCTTGTTGTGGGGCTGTCCCATGCATTGTAGGATGTTTACTAAACAGCATGCCTGGCCTCTCCTCCCTTTGTGTTGGTAACTCACCCTCTCCCAGATGTGACAACCAGAATATACCCAGATATTGCTAATGTCCCCTGGAAGACAAAGTTACCCCCTGATTAGAACTACGGGTGTAGACTATTGAATATACTCCTCTTGTCACTCATCTGGTACCCTTCATTTCTCTCTACATCATATCAAAAGCACTTCTCAAGTAGCCCACTATGAGAGATATTTATGTCATATGCCTGTGACTTAACTTTTGGGCCTCACCATGATATACCTCATGTGAATAGATGATAATTCCTTAATAATAAGAAATAGTGAGATTTTTAAATAGTTTATTTGAGAAAGGCATAAACAGACTAGATATAGAGGAAAAATGTTAAAACTGCATTCTAAGGCTTAGTTGCTTAAATCAGGAGGAGTAAAAATAAGCAATTTTTTTTTAAACCTAGGTCTCAAAGCCAAGGACTCATTATTTTTTGAGATAAGGATCTTTTCCCCTCAGCTATGCATGTATGTGATATACATACAATTTCACATTCAACTTCAAGACTTACACTCACACCTAAGCCTATCCAAAGAGCTCCTTGGAAACCATGTTAACTATTGTTGATGAACATTTGCAGTGTTTCCAGTTTTTTTTTTTAATTTTTTAACCGTTATTTATTTTTGAGAGAGAGAGCTCGCGCACAAGCAAGCATAAGTGGGAGAGGGGCAGAGAGAGAGGGAGACACAGATCCGATGCAAGCTCCAGGCTCCAAGCTGTCAGCACAGAGCCCAACATGGGGCTCGAACTCATGAACTGTGAGATCATGATCTAGGCTGAAGTCGGACGCCTAACCGACTGAGACACCAAGGTGCCCTGATTGTTTCCAGTTTTAAGTTTTATCAATAAATGCTTCTATGAAGTTTCTTCTATATTTTGGCTTATGTATACACATATCTGTGTTGTGAATATATCTAGGGTGGAATTATTGGATAATAGGATATGTATAAGCTCAGCATTAATAGATATCGGCAATCAGCTTTTAAGAGTGGTTATACTGATTTACACTCTCACCAGCCATGCTTGAGAGTTCCAATTGCTTCACATCCTCCTCAACACCTGGTATTGTCAGACTTTTTCATTTTAGCCATTGTAATGTTTACGTGCTGGTATTTCACTAAGATTTTAAATTTTATTTCCCTAATGACTAATAACTTTTCATGTGTTTATAGGTCACTGGGTTATTTTCTTTGGTGAACTGCCTGGTTATATTTTTTGCCCATTTTTCTATTAGGCTGTTTTCTTTTTTATTTATAGGGTCTTTTATGGGACATGCATTACAAACATCATCTCCCACTCAGTGATTTACCTTTCATTCTTTCAAAGATGTCTTTTAATCAACAGAAATTCTTATCGTTAATAGAATCTATTTAAGCAGTCTTTTTCTTTATGGTTAATGCTTTTAGTATATAGTTTAAGAAATACAAGCCTACTCAAGATAATAAATATGTTCTCCTATGTTTTCTTTTACATGCTCTATAAGCTCCATTGTTCAGTCACATTTAGATCAATGGTCCATCTAGAACTTATTGTTGTGAATGGTGTGAAGTAAATAATCAACATACCTTTTTCCATAAACACATTAATTGATAGTCCTTATCCCTTCCTTACTGTGCTACATTGTTTTCTTTGTTGTTATAGACTGAATGTTTGTCTTTCCAAAACTCATATTGAAGCCCTAACTCCTACTGTGACGTTATCTGGAGACTGGATTTTTGAGAGTTAATTAGGGTTAGATGAGGTCATGAGAGTAAGGTCCTGATCTAAGGGAACTTGTGACCTTCTAAGAAAAGACAGCAGAGATCTTGCTATCTCTCTCTGCCACATCAAACACAGAGAGAAAGTAACCATCTGAAACCCACAGAGAGTTCTTACCAGATACTAAGCCTGATGATGTTGGTCTTGGACTTGCATTCTCCAGAATTGTGAGAAAATAAATTTTTGGTTGTTTAAGCCACCAAGGCCTTGGTGTGTAGTTATTGTAACCCAAGCTGATGAATATATTTGTCATAAATCCAGAATCTATTTATATTTGTTTCTGAATTCCACTCCAATGATTTATATGTATATCCTTTTATCATTATTTCATGGTCTTTTTTTTAATACAACAGAAATCATTTATTATTGTTCATGGGAGTAGTTTAGAGCAATTCTGGCTCAGCGTTGCTCATGAGGTTACAGCCAAATGTCTCTTGGGGCTGCAGTCATTAGAAGGCTTGAGTTGGGCTGGGGGACCCACTTCTAAGGAGGCTCACCACTAGGCTGGCAAGTTAGTGCTGGCTGTTGGTGGGAGGCCCCCTTCCCGTCTGCACGCGCTCCTTCGCAGGGCTGCTTGAGTTTCCTCATGCTCCCTGGAGAGTGAACAGTCTGAGAGAACTAGGCAAAACTGCAATTACCGTTTATGACAGCCTCAGAAGTCAGTCACACAAACCAGCCCTGATTCAGTGTAGGAAGAAACTAGCTGGAGACCAGAATCAGTAGGGCCATTTTGGAAGCTGGCTTCCATAATTTCATTTACCTAAAGTCCAAGAATAGGCAATAATAAACCATATCACTTGGGGGAGGGGGAGCATACTTAGGTATTAAAACTATAGAAGAAACTAAGGCAACGGTTACCGTAAAAGTGGTTACCTCTTAAAGGGAAGAAGTTGTGAGTGGGAAGGATCACTATTTGTAATAGAATACGTTTATATTTTATGCACTTTTCCAAAAGGCAACGTGTTTCATAATTGCAAGAAAAGATTCTTTAAAAAAAAATTAAGCCAAAAGAGAATTGACATGAGAAACACAAAGTGTTCTTTTCTCTTTTGTGTCTCAAATAGAGATCAAAGGATTCCTAAAAACTAATGGAAAGTATGGTCAAAAGGAGAATAACAACAATAGTACAATTAACACTAATATTAATAAAATTATTTAATTATTAATTAATTATTCTAGCCTTCTAATAATTGAGATCTAGTAGTATAAGTCTTCCCTTTTTTATTTTCTTCAAGATTGTCCTGGGGGCGCCTGGGTGGCTCAGTCGGTTAAGTGTCTGACTTCCACTCAGGTCATGATCTCACGGCTCGTGCGTTCAAGCCCCGCTTCAGGCTCTGTGCTGACAGCTCAGAGCCTGGAGCCTGCTTCAGATTCTAGTCTCCCTCTCTCTCTCCCTCTGCCCCTCCCCTGATCACACTGTCTCTCTCTGTCTCTCAAAAATAAATAAATGTTAAAAAAAAAAAAAGATTGTCCTGGCTATTCTTGTCCTTTGAATTTCCATGTAAACACAAGAAGCAGCTTTACAATTTCCATAAAATTTTATGCTAGGATTTTTATCTAAATTGAATACATAGATCAAAATATGAAGAATCTGCCTTTTTAGAATATTTCATCTCCAGTCCATAAACATGGAGTATCCCTCTACTGATTTAGGTCTTCTTTTATTTCCCTCAGCAATATTTATAGTTCCCTATATAACAATTTTGCTATTTTCTTAGATTTTTCCCCTGGGTATTGATGGTTTGATGCTATTTTAAATGGTATTTAAAATTTCATTTTTTAATGTATTCTGGCTGGTATATAGAGATATAGTGGATTTGAGGTTACTGACAATGTTTACAGACCTTGATAAATGTACTTGTTAATTACAATAGTTCACCTGTACGTTGATGGAGAAGAAGTGGTTATAAACAAAATCCCATTTCTACCTTTCAAACCTTACATTTTTTGTTTCTTTTTCTTGCCTTATTACATTGTCTGTGAATTCTAGTATAAAATTAAATAGAAGTGATGACAGTGGTCATCTGTATCTTATTCTTGATCTCAGGAGGATAGCCGTCAATATTTCACCATTAAATACAATTTTTGCAGGTGGCTCAGTTGGTTAAGAGTCTGACTTCAGCTCAGATCATGACCTCACCATACATGAGTTTGAGCACCGCATAGGGTTCTGTGTAGACAACTCAAAGCCCAAAGCCTGCTTCAGATTCTGTGTCTCCCTCTCTCTCTGCTGTCTCCTGTTCACACTCTCTCTCAAATATAAATAAACATTAAGAAAATTTAAATATGATTTTTGCTGTAGGTTTTATTATAGACACTTCCTGTCATATTAAGGACATTCCATTCTGTTCCTACTTTGCCAAGAGTTTTTGTTATTAATTGTGTTAAATGTTATTGAATTATATTTCTGCATCTATTGAGAATATTGCATGGTTTTATTATATTCTGTTAATGTGATTAATTATATTAACTGATTTATTTTTTAATGCTTATTTGTTTATTTTGAGAGAGAAAGAGCATGAGCAAAGGAGGAGCAGAGAGAGAGAAACCCAAGCAGGCTCTGCACTGTCCGCACAGAGCCCAGCTCAGAGCTCGATCTCACAAACCATGAGATCACAACCTGAGCCAAAATCAAAAGTCAGACACTTAATTGACTGAGCTACCTAGGTGTCCCTCAACTGATATTTTAAACTTAAATCAACCTTGCATTCCTAAAAAAAATCCAAATTAGTCATGATGTATTATCCTCTTGCATACATCACTGGATTTGGTTTGCTATGATTTTTTTGAGGATTGAATCAGGGCTCGTGATGAACAAAAATTTTCCATGTTAATGTAACTCAACTACATTAAATTATCATTTTATTTACTTCTAATGCCCTGTCAAGTCACTGGATCAAAGTCAGGCTGGGATCATAAAATCAGTGAAAGTGTTTCTTTTCTTTTTTACTATTTTTTAGGAGAGTTTCTCTAATTTTGGTTTTATTTTTTCCTCAAATTTTTGGTATATTCTACCACTGAAGCTATCTGTGTCTGGACTGTTCTTTGTAGAAAGGATTTAATTATTTAATTTTATCAATAGATGTAGGACTACTCAAGTTTTCTATTTCTCCTTATGCCTTTTTTGATAAATTAAATTGGACATAATGTGACTTCTCTTTTGCAGGAATTCTAGGAATTATTCAAGTGATAATTACTTATGTGTAACATCAAAATTACTAGGTGTAATGACATATGGGTAATACAGTCTTTCTATTTACTCACATTTCACATTTTTTCTAGTAGTTTTTCTAAAATTTAAATCTATTATTTCAAGTCACCCTTCCAAAGTAAAAAATTAACAATCACTAATAGTTTTCCTAAACAGCATAAATTTTCTATCAGACTGTTGGCCGTCATAATTATATATTTAGATGAGTTTTCTTTAAATATGTACAATCAACTAACAAATATATTTTATGGCATATTAAAATAGACCCTCTCAAATCAGAAAATCACTATACAAGTTACAAAATAAAGATTTTATAAATATAGAGAAATTACAATTACCTAAGCTAACCACATCATTTTTAAGACAAGGAAACTGAGGCATAGAGAATCAAAGTGACTTATCCAAGATTACATAGCCAATAACTATCAGAGCTGGCACTGACAACCCAGGTCTCCTGATTCTTGCTCTGGGAGTCCTCCTACCAGGTCACGCTACCATTCAAACCACATGTTTGACTTGGGATTAAGAATGCTTGAACATACACAATGGAATATTACTCAGCCATAAAGAAGAATGAAATTTTGCCATTCGTGACAACACGAGGATTTGTGCTTAGTGAAATAAGTCAGACAGAGAACAATAAACACCAGATGACTTCACTTACATGAGGAATCTTGAAAAAATAAACAACAACAAAAGAAACAGACTCATAAATACAGAGAGCCAACTGGTGGTTGCCAGAAGGGAGGGGAGAAGGGATGGGCAAAGTGAGGGAAGCTGAGGTGAAGATAGAAACTTCCAGTTAAAAAAATAAATAAGTTGTGGGGATGAAAAGTACAGCATGGAAATATAGTCAATAATACTATAATAATTTTGTACAGTGACAGATGATTACTACAAAAGAAAAAAAGAATGTTCGAACATACTAAAATTTGATTTCCACCTTTTCAAGAGCCCTCAATTTTTAAAGGAAAGATAAAACAGGACCCCCATCATTAATAGATAACATTTTTAGACTTCATTTTGTGTCTTTTTTGAATTTCAAATGGCTATCTTCTAGTGCACATTGTGTTTTAGATGCCATTTCTCCTCAACTGTGTGAATATAACAGTTCCTGATTATCTCCCTATAGTCTTTCTGCTACTTCACTTTAACTGCCTTTCTACTGTATGATGCCCCCTCCAAATGCTGCTAAAATACCTTCCAAAGTCAAAGTGGAATGATGTTTTGATTATGTACCATGTTTACTGTAAGTTCTTGGTGATCAGGGGTGATGATATATATATATATTGGTATTATCTAGCACAATGTGAAGAACATTCAGTAAACATATAACTGACTGAAAGACTGACATATTTTTTTGGATAGTCCAGTGGCTATGACTATGGGTTGAGGAGACATTATGCCTAAGTTCAAATGTCAGTTCTGCCACTTACTACCTGTGTGACCTCAGGCAAGTTGCTCTGGGTCTGAGTTTCCTCATCTATAAAACAAGGTTAAAAATAGCATCCACACAGAGTTGTTCTGAAAATTACATGAGATAGTAATCTATTAGCACAATGCCTGGCCCATAGGAAGTGCTCAAAAAATATTAGCTGAGATGAGATTATATCATTATGGTTATTAACTATTCCTATTCTTGCCATTCGCCACCATTCCTCCTGTCCTTGTTCTAAGTGATTTGGAAAATTCTCCAAATCTGAGGGTTCAGTGAATATCTTTTCTTTTTGAGAAATGTATCTGCCACATAAATAGTAAATCATCCAAATCCCATTAACTCTAGGTAATTTTATTGAATAATTGTATTTTAAAAGTTGGACAAATAAATAAATGGCAGAGCAATTTTGACTGAATCCTGTTTTCTCAATGGCTATTTGGAATACATCATTCATATGCAAGCCCCAAGAATATTGAATAACAGATAAAATAAATAATGATCATAATGCAAACCACATTCTGATTCCCACTTCCCTGCAAGTACAACTCCATGTAAGAATTATAAGAGCCAAAAAAGTAACATGCTTATTAACTGTGGGCTGCTCAGCTATATACATGGGGCTTAGCAGATCACGTGAATGTTTCCATATTTTCAGTTAAGCTAATGGTTCCTTAGAGCCCAGTTCTTATAACCCCTGAAGAATTTTAAGATTTGCCTGAAAAAATATATCATATTTCCATGACTATGACTGAACACAAATTTGGAAAGCTCACTGAAAGCAAACCATCCTGGAAGACAGGAAATGGTCATTGTTTTCAAAGAAAGTCAAGACGTTTTCTGCACACAGGGAATGGAGCTCTTAGGAGCTTGATCTCATTTCCCTCCCCATAAACCTATGTGTGGATAGACCCTACCTTTCAGGTCTCACATGGGTAGTGGGGAATAAGAATAAGGCCACTTACCATTTGAGGTAAAAGACATTTTGTTCAGAACTGCCATATAAACGCAGAAATATATTTCCTCCTCTTTTTACATTTAATTGCATTTTAAAGTATTCAGGGATTTAGAGGGATTCTGGACTTGTACGAGGCAAGTTGTAAGCCTTTGGGAAAGCCTGTCAAAAGACTCAGATTTAAGATGTCGTTTCCTGGATACACAGTGTTTTCTGCAGCAGGGCTTGGTGAGACTTTCACTAGGAAAAGTTGCTACAGTTCATCTTTTCCTCATGAACAAAAACAATTACGCCAATAGCTGCATCGATTTTTTTTTTTAATTCTTAGGAGCAAAATGTCATGGAGCAAGTCTGAAACTAGGAGATAAAAATCCTGGTTCAAGACAAGGTTAGGGGGAACCAAGCCTACCCAACCACTGCCGAGGACCGATGTCTGGTCAGTGGAGCTGAGTGCTATTACATTTGTAAGGCAGTAAAGACCAATAGAAAGTCTTTATAAAAAAATCTATATTTAAAGTCCACTTGAATAGCTTTACTTCAACAGTCAAACTAATAGAGGAGCAGGACAGGTATAGGTATTTGGATGGGGACTCACTCCAGTACAGCCTTTGCAAACCGTGCTGTAAGCCCTTTACTGAAGAACCCTCTTTAAATGAAGTTGAACCTATATTAAAAATCTCTAATATGAGAAGAATTACAGCAAGGTTACAATATAATTAACCTGAGTTATCTTTCAAAACTCTTGCTGATATGTATTCTGCCACTTCAGACTATGCTCATGCTGTGATTTTTAAAATTAGCAAAGAAGGAGGCTTTCATATTCATTCAAACTAAAAGGACAAAGAAATGTTTGCATAAAAAGAAAAAGTTGGTCTGTACTTTCTATTATTTTCTTATTCGTTTAACAGGTTTTTTTAATGGCAGCTCTGTATAGCAAAGCCTTATTCTGTCCACTTCCTAGTCTGTGAAAAAGTCTGTTAGTCTTATTTAAGAATCATGGTGACTCCCTTCACTGCTTGGAGGGGAGGGGGGAAAGCAAAATCAGGGCTATTATCCTGTGTTTATAACAAGTCTATTACCATAGTAACGACTGTGATGTCACAAACCCTACACCAAGGGCCAAATTCTGTCTCTGATGGGGGAAGGGCAGCTTAGCCTTGGAAATTAAAAAAAATTGTGCACAAACACATGTGGCCAAAGCAAGGACAATGCTTCTGGTAATCACCAAAGCACAGGGAGCTACCCTTCTCTGGAGAAAAGGGGAGCAGGCACAGAAAAGCAATTCCCAAGGGCCAGAAATAACACCCACACTTCTGTACGCAGCTGTGCAAAAGAAGGGTGGAAATCCAAGCGAGTGTGGTATCACCATGTTCCCAATCACAAGTATTCCACTGGGCCCACCGGCTGCCAAACATGGATGGGATCCAGTGGTGAGCTGCCCAAGCGCATGAAACACTCTGGATCTAATGCCCGACCAGATGGAGCCCTCTAGTACCTCGGAAGGGAAGCAACTTGCCCCGTGTTGGCAAACACTTTAAAACCACACTGGGGTTTTACTCCTACTAGGTCATCCCAGTTCACAGAATCACAGATTCTCAGGTTGAGAGAAACTCATCAAGTCTCCCAAAAGATGTGGACTTTAAAAAATGACCTTTTACAGGAACACGTTGTATCCCCTGTCACTGAGGTATCTGAAGTAGCAGACTAAGAAGTACTCTTATTCTGACATAGTCTAAGGAAGTTTTATACAAGTTGCCAAGAAGGCAACTTTGTATTAAAAAGAATATTGAATCAGGAGTCAGAAGACACTGCTACTAGTCTTGGCTCAAGAACTTAGATGTCTCCTGATCTTGAGAAAGCCGTTTAACCTATCTGACCTTCAGTTCCTTATGTAACCATATCTAGCACGCTATTTCCCTGGGTCATTGTAAAGATCAGATTAAATAAAATAATGAATGTAAATGAGTTTCATAAATTATAAAGGATTTCACCCAAACATAAGGTATTGTTATTATTGGCATTTTCACATAGCCAGTTTATAGTAGAACAAGAATAATTTGAATGCTAAACGTTATTTTCCTTCCAGGAATCCAAAACATACACATGATCCTTGTCTTCCCTATCCCAAGAGGTGCACAGTTGCATGATACAGTCAATTCTAAATTGTTCAGGGACTCGGGGAGCCTGGGCGGTCAGTCGGTTAAGCATCAACTTCAGCCCAGGTCACAATCTCATGGTTCATGAGTTCAAGCCCCACATTGGGTTCTGTGGTGACAGCTCAGAGCCTGGAGCCTGCTTTGGCTTCTGTGTCTCCCTCTCTCTCTGCCCCTCCCCCGCTTGTACTCTGTCTCTCACTCTCTCTCAAAAAATAAACATTGAAAAAATAAATTAAACAAATAAGTTATTCAGGGGCTGATTACAGAGGGGGTCTTTCACTTCTAGCCATTGTATCATTTATTAGTTTCCCTTAGGAATACTATGTTAACCTCCATAGAGCTATAAAATTGACAAGAAATGTGCCTCAACTCAGTTACCCTGCATAACATCTCTGGTAAAAGTTTTAACAAAAGGAGAAACTGAAATGATTTATTAGATGGAAGCTTTGTGATAATCTGTGATAATCATGGATAGCTTATCCATGCATAATTACTCACATCACTGTCAGTAAAGCTATGGGCAATTTCCAACAGGTTGGGACTAACTCAGGCAAGATCCTAACATTTTCTTTTTTTTTTTTTAATTTTTTTAATGTTTTATTTATTTTTGATACAGAGAGAGACAGAGCATGAGAGGGGGAGGGGCAGAGAGAGAAGGAGACACAGAACCGGAAGCAGGCTCCAGGCTCTGAGCTAGCCGGCAGCACAGAGCCCGATGCGGGGCTCGAACCCACGAACGTGAGATCTGACCTGAGCCGAAGCCGGAGGCTTAACCGACTGAGCCACCCAGGCGCCCCGATCCTAACATTTTCTCAGGGAACAACAAAGTGGCCTGTACTGTCTTATGTATGAGCAGTAAGTATTTGAATATCAGTCATTCATTCACTTCTCAACAAATATTATTAGAGTACTACGATGTGCCAAAGCTCACCACAGACCCTGAAAATCTCACTCTCTTCCTGTCCATGTTGCTGCCCCTTATGATATTACACAGAGGACACTGGCAATGCTCATGGCCTCCCTCTTAGAAATCCTCTTCACCTTCCTATTATCAGGAGGCCTTTCCCAATCTTACCCTAGTGCAAAGATCAGCAACCTGTTGTCCTGGGGCCAAACTCTCCCTGCTGTCTTTTTTGCAAATGAAGTTTTATTAGAACATAAACACAGCCATTTGTTTATATATTATTTGTGGCTGCTTTCCTGCTACAACAACAGAATCCAGTAGCTGTGATACAGCTGTGAGACCGCATAGCCCAAAGCCTAAAATACTATCTGGCTCTTTACAGGAAGAGTCTGTGGACCCCTGCACTTGATAATATGACTACATCAAAATTCATCTCTCCTGTAAGTGTTTCTGCATAGGGATTAATGGAGAAAACCCCTTGAAAGCAGAGATCCTTTCTGTATTCTCTGTCTTGTCATATAGAACCCCAAAGAAGCAGAGTCAAGGTTTAGAGCAGATACAGAAAATTAAACACGTCCTTCCCTACATTTTGTTTTCAGCAGACGAGTGCTTTGGAGTTGCGTGAAGACAGCATAAAACCACTGGTGTTCGGTTACTCTGGCTTCTAATTCCTCTGAGTTCCTATGTCTAAGACTTCCAAGGCTCAATTTTTGGCCTGTATCCCTTTGCATATTTATTTCCTGATCTGATGTGGAATTAGAGTTAAATGGGAGCTGTGTGCTTGAATTCCACGTGGCTGGCTCGGCAGGAAACTCCGGGGCAGGTTTTTTGGCATGCCAAACTCATGTTAGCCTCAGCTATGCTAATTTCTAAAGCTGTTTGCTTTGCTCAAATAAATCTTAGAGGGGAATTTGCATTTGGATGCACACCTTTTTATGCACAAATTATGTGCATGATAATTCTAGGGCAGACTAAGGACTGGAAAAAAAAAAAAGAGGCCTAGTGTTTACCGAATGGCTTTCGTGTGGCAGGAACTACGCTAGGTGTTTTACATATATTTTCTCATCTCATGGCCACAATAATCCCATAGGATGAAACTGTGATCCCCATTTTACAGATGGAGAAACTGAGGAGAAGAGAACTCCTATAATGTGTGCATGTTCACAGAGCTGGTAAGTGACAAAGCCTAGAGGTGAACCCACACTGTCTAAATCTAAAGCCAGGGTTCTATCCACTGAGACACACTGCCTTAATGATACTCTTCATCATCACCATTCACTCATGCCACTAGACACACATTCGAATATGAACCCTGCATTTACGAACTAGTCAACCCTCTCCTTTCCACTGGCCTGTGCAAAGTATGTTTTTTGGCCCTTGGGAGATACATCTGGGCCCCTCAGTCACCAAAGTAGACTAGGGGCATTAAAAAGGTAAATTCTATATGATACACAAATTATGTTAGTAATTAGCAAACACAATTTCAAGTGATTTTTGACAGGTAAATGGACTTTAATGACATATCAGAGGACCTCAATATGAAAGGACACTTTTACTACTAAAATGCAGTGAGCTAAGGAAGAGAGTGTGCCCATACTATGAAGGAAATGTTAGTAACACTTAGAACATGGTGTCACACATCTATAACTTGAGCCTAGTAATTTATATCTACAAATACCCTCACTGTTTATGAAAACAACTGCACACCTATCTTCCCTAAAAAAAAAAAAAAAAAAAAAGCAAACATTCTCTTAAGTTATACTAAGTACTGCCATCAAAATTCACTATCATTGTTCAACTCAACATACAGAAAAATAATCAGTGTAGCAATTAAGCATTCTAGCATAATTCCAACACTTCACAGCAGCCAGACACGATGCTATTGAACTTCATTTTCTATGGAACATGCTGTAACCTAGCTTGCACCATCACATACTGCTCGGTCCACTGCCATCCAGCTCCATACACTGCCATCTGATTTTCTGGAGACATTAAAGAACTGATTACATTTCATGCAAGAAAATTCAGACATCCATTTTTCTTTAAAGCTCTCAAAGAGAGTTTTCCAGGAATTAGAAAGAATTTGTGGCAGAGATGGATAATCTAGATTCATTTCTTAAGTAGATTTAGAAGGGCGGTCCGCTGAGGAGACCTTGCCCTCATACCACCACAGCCCAGGTCAGCTAGTCAGTGCATAAAATTATTTCACCTTTCTTTTTTTTCTTTTTAACAGAGCATTTCGAAGAAGGAAAATAACTTTTTTGTAGCCAATGGCAGGAAATATTCATTCAATTAAGTAGATGGGGGAATTTGCCTAAGTTTGCCTAACAGAGAATTCTACTTTAAATAATACATGTGCTCATACCTCTTGACTACAAAATTCCTAAAAGAGTCTTTTCCAAAGTTAACTTGAGCATTTAATAACTATTTATAAGATAATGACAACCACTTTCTGAGCCGTTCTCATTGGAAACCCCAGTAGTGACTTACCTGCTGGTGGCTTTATGAAGGGTGGAGGGATTAAAGGTACAATAATGGGCACATTGCCATGATCCTTGGACCCTGCAGGTGAGTCGCTGAGTCCATTTCCTGTGGCAAGCCCTGAATAGCCTGTGCTTATATTGTATGGTGAAATAACACTGTCCTCAGGTAATTTTGGTTTTGGCAAAGAATTTTCTGTAAAAGAAAAAAAATCATGTTACAAAAGGACTTGTTTTCCTTATGACCACATTTTCTCAAGTAAAACAGCTATGTCGAACAATAAATTTTTCCTTGCAAATCTTTCTTTAAACACTTTACCAGAACTGCACAGACCATTCTGGACATTTTCAGTCTTGTTGCCCTAAATTTCCAATGTGCTCCTTTATAATTTGCTCCACCATGATAGCTAACATCTCAATTATACCACAGTGATGAATTTTAGTGCTGTAAAAGCCCATAGAAAATTGAGAGGTAATTAACCTTTTCCATGTACAAAGTGATATATAGCAGACCACACTCTCTAGCTAAAGATAGGGGGGTGGAGTGGTGGGGGGGGGTTCTAAAAACATGCCCCTCCAGGCCTGTAACTAGACCCCACTGTATTAAAAAGTTTGTTCATAATATAATCAAAAGAACCAATGAGAAAGAAGCAGACTATTAAAAGGAAAACTGTGTCACAGGGTAGGCTTTTTAAATTAACCCATTAATATCCATTAAATATTAACAAAAGTGAAAATAAAGAAAACTTACAATGATATGAACTTTGTGCATTTTATCCTTGCATGTGAATCATTAAAAAAAAAATTCAACCATGGAAAACAACTTTTTCCCTCTAGTAGCATATCCTGGCACTCTCCATGTTCCCCAGAGGCAAACATTATTACCTAGACCAAGTATTATACGAGCTATTAGTTTATAGAATATAAACTCATGACTTGCATTTTTCATTTACAGTGAAATTGATGATAGTATCTCTGTAACACGATGTGTACAATTTCATAGCGCGCTTAACATGAAATTTGTCATGTACATTCAATTCCACATGCCTGCAGGACAGCTCATTTACATTTTGTGGCTTGGCACATAAGAAGGAAAAGCGCTATCTTAGACACTGGAAATAAAATGCATGAGCAAATAGTTTATGCCAATAGACTTTGAATGCAGGGCAAATACTGATCAAATTGCCAATGATGACACACAATGAATTTTGTCCACATTTTATTCAAGTTCCCCAAATGGATTGCTTCTTTATACACTCCTTTTCTCTGACAAACAAACTCTCACTCCAAATTTAGGTTCATAAATTCAGTATCTATATCAACACCCACCAGTGGTTCTAGGCTTCCCTCACGAGGTATCTGACGTTATCTGTTGATAGAATCAGTGTTAATTCCATTGTGCCACAGCTCTAATTTCCACTCTTTGGCTGAGCTTTGATGAAAATTCTTTTAGAGTACTGTGGGATCCAATTATGGATGACTCTCTTATTCCTCTTACCCGATCCAAGGCTGGAAGCAGGAAGGAATTCAAACACAAAACAGATATAGGGCTTTCCTTTAGAATTCCCACCAAAAACAGAGGAAGAGGGGGTTACCAAAAAATAACTATGATTCTCAAATGTCTGCAAATCCAAACCTAATATCTCACTTAACAGGAAGCACCAGTCTCCAATAACTAATATATCAAAGGACTCAGGAAACTAGGAGGAGAACGTAGCGGACATTGTCCCTTTCTTTAAATTTGTGGGCAGGACCATAACACTTAGGGCCGGTTCCTCATTGCTGGAAGGAGATTAAGCTGTGTCTATTTTTGTTTTATGTTGTGCTCTTATATTCCGTGGAGGTCTGCTTATGGGAAAGCACTACTGGGGATGTACATTTAAATCAACCATTGGCATAATCAACAAAATGAGTCCCAAAGCAGCTCAATTCTGGCAGGTTGAGATAGTTAATCCTTCTTTGCATGAACAAAGGGACATTAAATGTCATTACCTTTGAGAACAGAAATGTGCTGCCGGCTCTCTCCATCTGTAGGGTAGCTCCTGAATTCAATATCTTCCCCATCTTTCAGTTCAACCTTATCATAGCCATACCAGCCAAGGAGTTCATTCATAGTGTTTTCTGCAAAGTTCTGAAAGAGAAGCATAGGTCCCTTTTTTATATAATCAATAACTCTTTGAAAAGAATGCGTAAGTCGAATTCTGTTTGCACTACCCAGTTAATGCCTGCCCTGCCCCACCTCCCCTAGAGTCATGTTCATTTTTCAAATCACGTTCAAAAACTGTAATGCATTTAAATCTCAGGATGATGCATACAATTATGACAGGCCTTCAGACATTTGCAATTTAAAGATAATAAGGAAAAAGGTATTTGTCAGTTTTGCTTACAAATAGGAAGTCATATTTTAGCATATTCTGCAAGTTTATATCCTAGACTAACAGAAAAAATACTGAAAGGTAAAGTACAAAAACAGCTAATAAAATATTTTGAAAATGAAAACAATAAAATCTTTTGTGGCTCAGATTAATTTAAATTAGAATTGCTTTCTGAATCAGGTATTGTTTTTTAACATGACTTTTATCTCAGATAAAGAAAAATCTCAGCAAAGAAATAATTTCTCAATTGTCAAGAATACAAGGGTCTTCCATTTTAGTTTTCCCTTTTGCAATTGTATATGTTAAAAATCAATGCATAATTTGTGGTACAAATTTCACTAGTGACAGATTCCTTCCCCATACAATCAAAGGTCACTATGATTGTCTTCTGAGAAGTAACATAAAAGTACCAAATAACTAAGGTTAATAGCCAGCCCAGATTTTGGATAACACATGAAAATACTTTATGAACTATAAATCAACATATAAATGTAAGGTATTGGGGCACCTGGGTGGCTCAGTCAGTTAAGCATCCGACTTCAGCCTGGGTCATTATCTCGTGGCTTGTGAGTTGGAGCTCCCTGTCAGGCTCTGTGCTGATAGCTCAGAGCCTGGAGTCTGCTTTGGATTCTGTGTCTCCCTCTCTCTCTCTGCCCCTCCCCTGCTCACTCTCTGTCTCTCTCTCTCTCAAAATAAAATAAATACATAAAAAAATTAAATAAATAAATAAAAATAAAATAAATAAATGTAAAGTATCATTATTGTTGTTATTATAGATGCTAAACTGTGAAAATGGTATGGTTGGACAGCTTTAAAGCTTTAATACCAGGAGACTATTTTTTGTGAACTTATCAACTGCTAGATCTGGAAACAAGAGATGAGACTGTATTAATGATCTTAATGTTTGCATGTACCTTAAAACATCTCTAAGAAACAGTGTAGAGTGGTAGTCACCAGGAGTTGGGAGGTGAGAGAAATGGGTAGATATTGGTCCAAGGGTACAAATTTCCAGTTATTAGATTAACAAGTTAGAAGATACAATGTACAGCATGATGATTATGGCTAACAGTACTGTATCATATACTCAAATGTTGCTAAGAGAGCAAAGAAATGGTGTTCTCACCACAAAGGAATGTTGACTATGGCCGATTGGAGGTGTAGCTAATGCTATAGCGGTAATGATCTTAAGTACATAAATAAACCAACGCATTGCACACCTTAAACTTACACAATACTATGTGTCAATTATGTCTCAATAGAGTTGGGAGCAAAATTTAAAAATAAAAAGAAGGACCCTATGCTACAGAATAAGGGCTTAATGCATGTTGAATGAATTCCTTTTTTAAAAAAAAATCTTTATCTGGCAAGGCATTCTGAGCTTCCTAGACTTGCTAGAAAAACTATATATTCTAACCTCTGTGGCTCAAAGAATCTTTTCTCATTCTCCCTAGAAGCTGTCATTTCCGAATTACACTGGGATGTATAATTTATATACATGAAACAAAGCACCCAGGCTAAACCAAGAGTGTGCACAGCCTCAACGTGTGAGTTCCATGTTCTCTTGAATTTCACGACTTTAGATCTCAGCAGGGGTTGCATAAAAAAGAAAAGATATTACACTACTGACTCCACAAAAACAAACCTGGCATTTCAAACCACCCACAGAATGTTAGATTCTTTGCTTTAGTGCCCACTTAAGCTCAGGGCTCCAACTGGGTCTATCTGTGACGGGATAGTGCACCAGCAATTTAAAAAAAAATTTAGCCAGATTGATTCAGTGCTACCATCCACAAGGCCAACAGTCAACCATATCAAGCTTTAGTGAGGCATTTATTCTCTCTGATGGCTGGTCATGTCCACATTAAATAGACATTCTTTTCATGAACGCACAAAGATCATATGATCGATATGTATAATAAGCTCAGCAACCTCTGGAATACCACTGAGGAGGACTCAGCTAAATGCTGCTCTACTCAATCAAAAGAGATTCCTTTAATGAGGCGTCAGTCTCCCCTAATGCCCAATTTTTTTCACTAAGCTGAGCGCCTGAACTGGAGAATGACAGTCCCTAAGCACACAGATCGAGGTTCTCCATCCATCAGTGGTCTGGCAGCAGAAATCTCCACGGAGAAGGATTACACCTTACATCAAAACACCAATTCCCTACAGTGTTAAAAGCCAAGTTCAAGCCATCCTATTGGTCTGTGTGCTATTTGCCCCAATCTCCAAGAGAACTGTGCCAGCGAGACAGAAAATCTTTTGCATAGTAACTCTTGGCCACCATATCCAATTTTCTAGACCGTTTGTATCTGGGCGCCTTTCTCTCCACTTCTGTCTAACCTCTGAAGTGACACAAAGGCTACAGATGCATAATTCATGGAACAACCTCCCAGACAAGGATATAGATTTGTTTGTTTTAGTCCAGCTGCAAATCCATTCAGCTTTTCAGAACCAATCCCAGGGATGGAATCCAGAAGTTTCAGACATTTGGGTAAAAACTAAAACCTCTGCTGCGTTATGAACACCAAATTCATAATATTGGGGCATCTTAACTGCATTACTTAGTTTATGGTTTGTGCTGAAAACTCAGAGGCTTCGTGGAACAATCAATGAGAACTTGGTCTATTCTAAGATTTTCGAGTGACTATAAATGTCAGTGAAAATAAGCTCTAAAACATTTCCTTTTTCATCAGTGAAAATAAAAACAAACACCTTATTGCTTTGATAGATGACTAAAAAAGCAGAAAATGAAAGGTTTATAAACCCTCAAGCTATAAATTTCAAATCTTTCATGAAAGGAAGAGCAAGATGAAAGAAAGAAAAAACGAACACCAAAGTTCCTTGTGGCATAAGTATAAGAAACAGACTATTACTTCTGTCTTAAACACGCTTAGGATTTTTAATTTCTAGGTAGAATTTGATGCTAGATATCATATGGGTTATTATGGTGCTAAAGCAAAGGAAATGAAATCGATTTTTGCAATTATCATCCAAGAAGCATAACATTCTAGCAGAAATGAGTTTAACGTTTATGGCCCATGAGGGTTTTCAAATTCTTCTGGTAGAAAATTCCGGCCATTGGTTTTTCAACATTTTTTAAATTATTATCCTTAAAAAAGGAGTTTTCTATATAAAAAAATACTCCTTTCCTACAGATCTTTCTCATGTATGTTATGGTTTTAAAAAGGTAAAAAAAAAATAAAGGTGATAAGAGTTAAACTGCAGAGATTTTTGCCAGAAAGATGTTCAATAATAAGACAAGTTACTGTACCAAGGGAGGTAGTGAAATTTGTTTCCCTCCCAAATCTTCACTTAGCAAATGTCCTAGAGACTGGATGGGAATCCCCCAGGTCCTTCCCAGCAGTAAGATTCTGTGAAATCAAAGAACTTCTACTCAGACAAGAAGTTAAAAACTTTCTGCAAAGAAATATTACAATTATTGTGATCACATGTCATAAGTTTTACTGAACAGTTACTATTTCAAATATTTTATCATTGCTCCCATAAACCATCAAAATTGTGCCAGAAATTTCAATATTCTGGCATCTGAATCGCATTTTGCAGACTGCCTCTCACCCTTGGAAGTGGCACAAAAATCCTCTCTCATACCATGTGGTCTAATCTGGGTTTGGAAAATAGGTCACTATAATTATAATGATAATGTCTAACACTGTTACAGCACTTTACAGTGTTTCCACATTCTTTACCTCTCTGTTCCTCCCAATAACCCTATAAGTTGGGTATTTGATTTCCACAATAAACTTCTGATGAACCTAGGTGATACCTTCATTGTACAAAAGAACATTAGAGGATCCAGGAAGTAAATGACAGGCATGAGACATCACCCAGTAAAGTCAGAACAAAAATACGAATCTTCTGATTCTTATACTCTTCTTATTCTCTTTATATGATCAATTTTATATAGTCCAATGTGTCAGCAATTCCAAAGAAACTACCTCCTTGGACCAATCAAAGAGTTGCAAGGAAATTATACCAAGGATGTCAATATCACATATAAAGAGCTTTCCAACCAGTGCCTATATCTACCTATGTTGCTTGCTTTCAGACTTGATCATTGGCCCCTACTGTTCTCAATTATTTATATTGTTGAGTTGTGTTCAAAATTCACCATTAAATTTAATCTTCTCATTTTATAATTTTGTGCACACTGCATCTGACTCTAGTTGCTTTTACTTTTAGTATTTATCCCCATGCCTCTTCCTTGTCCTCTCCAATTCCCCTCTCTTGTTTCCAGGGCTCCTAAGGGAAAAAAAGACAATCCTAACATTTAGTCTGAAAGCATGATCTCTTCCTAGAATTAAAAAAAAAAAATAGGACACAGAAATATGGTGGAAAGGCTGGAGATTTTACTATTTCCTCATTCCTTCTGAATTCTTTTGATAGCGGCAAAATTTATTTTTGACAAAACTTAATTCCTAGGACATTCGTTAGATTCTCTCCTTATTCACCTGGAAGTACTATACAAATGTCAAAGTTCAGTCTAAATTATTTTTCACTGACCACTTTACCAGGTAAATAATAAAGAGTTGACTTCAAGACACTTTGAAAATTGCAGTAATTACAAATTCTCACAATACTTCTGAAATGCAACTACCTCAAGGTCCTTGAAAAGGACTAATGATTTTATTTTGAAAACACCAAATAGACTTTAAAATATAAGTAGGTACCACTGATTTCCTTCTTACCAGGCCTCATAAAACTGAATGTCAATGTGTTTTCAACTCTGTATACTAACCAATAGAACAGAAAGTTTTCAAAGAGCTCCCAATTATTCCTTAAAATGAGGGAAAAGCCATGTCCCCTTTCTCTCCACAAACATAATTCCAATTTTCACTCCAACTCCCAGGTCTGGTAAAATATGTCATCTATCCCAAATATACTATAAGTTACCTGAGGGCAGAAACCTTTTATTTCATTTTATGCCTCACCTAGGACAATGTCTAGCACCTAGAATGTACTCAGTCAATGCGCTAGTACATTTGAATATATTCACAAATATTTTTTAAATGTATAAATACCAAAAAATGATCAAACAAAATTTAGTAAAACTGATTCTAAAAATAAATATGTGCAGGTTAAAAGAATTGGAATATCCAGTGTTAATGAGCAGTCTCCTAGAATTGGAAATAGAAGTTGATACAACTTTTAGAAAAGGGTAGTTGACCGTATGCTGTGAAAGCCTTTAAAAATGGATAGACCCTTTGATTTGTATATACCCTTCAGCAATTGTATTCTTCAGCACTGTAGGAATCATTCTAAGGAAATGCGTGCAAAAATATGCATGTTCAGGAATGTTTATCTCAGTGGGTTTTTTTTCCTTAAAAACAAACTATATGCCAAACAATAGAAATCTGGTTAAATAAATTACAGCTTAGTCATGGAATGACTAAAATGGAATACTATCATGCCATTAAAATATATGCTATAGATAAATATTTACTGCCATAAAAGCTATTAACAATACATGAAGTTTTGAGGAAGATTAGTGCACTAGAAGACCTCTTTTGTATTTTAGAAAAACTATGTATCATACATAGAAACAGGCATTAAAAGATATATATCAAAATGTTGATAGGAATTGTGTCTGGGTGGGAAAATTATAGGCTTTGTTTTTCTTTTAGCTTTTGTATTGCTTTTGCATTTTTATCTTTTGTAATGCTTGCTCTACTATTTCTATCGTGTCTGTGCCTTATTTTTATAAAAGTAAAAAATTACTTTAATTAAAAATTAATTAACACATAGTCTTCTCATGACAATCATGTCAGCCATATTCACAGTCCTGATGACAATAAAAACGATGTCAGTCACATGACTTAACTTCAAAACATTCTGGCACACATTGTCTACAATAGTGAAGCCTATGAGAAATACTTTCAAAGGAAAAGGAAACCCCCAATCCTGAACAATTTACAAGGCGGGGAAAAAAATGCTAGCATCCCTGCTGGTTAAGATTATGAATGACAGAATGATGGTTATTTTTGGAAAATATTTTATCTTCCCTTTCACCTCTGTGTGTTCTGACTTCTGAGGTAGTTTTCTGTTAAGCATCACTGAACTCGCTAATTGAGATTTCAAAAGGGGGTAAGAGAGTAATTTGCAGAAGAAAAGCAGTTTCTTTTGCAGAAGTAAGAACTGAACTTGATTAGAAGTCAGCTTTTAGTTCTATCCCCACATCTGGCCTAAGGCTGAGTCTAAATCATCTCTCTCTCTCTCTCTCTCTCTCTCTTTCTCTCTTTTTTAAGGTTTATTGTTTTCTTGAGAGAAAGAGAGAGTGTGTGTGTGTGTAAGAGAGCATGAGAGTGGGGAAGGGGCAGAGAGGGGGCAGAGAGTCAATGTATTCAAAGTGGGCTCCAGGCTGACAGCAGAGAGCTTGATAAGGGGCTCGAACTCATGAACCATGAGATCATGACCTGAGCCAAAGTCGAACATTCAACTGACTGAGCCACCCAAGTGCCCCTAAGTCACCTCTCTTAACACAGATCCAGTGGATCGGTTTTATTTTAGAGTTCTGCAAGAGGATTGGGAGGTAAAATTTAAACAATGAAAAAGAAATATTGTAAGAGCCCTTTACAGATTACAAAGTACATCCACACTCATGTTCCGGTTGGATCAGATGGTATCGTAAGGACTGGCCACTCCCCACAGAAGACCCGTTAGAGGGCTATCCACATGCATGAAACAATAAGAGCAGCTAGATGTGTGCTCTTCGTGCAGACTTCACCCCGTGAGCCCTGCCCTTTTTACCTGAACTACAGCATTTTAGCTTGAAATCCTTACAAGATGGTGGCACCTGGGTGGCACAGTTGGTTAAGCATTAGGCCCTTGATCTCAGCTCAGGTCATGATCTCATGGTTTGTGAGTTCAAGCCCCACATCGGGCTCCTTGATGACAGCACAGAGCCTGCTTGGGATTCTCTCTCTCTCTCTCTCTGCCCTGCCCCCACTTATGCTGTCTCTCAAAATAAGTAAATAAATAAATATTTTAAAAAATAAGAAATCCTTTAAAGATGGTTGCTACACTCCATCATGAAGCATTGTTCTTGGCCACAACACAAGGATTACAATACAGTTCTAAAGGCAGAAGACACATCATAATACTAAACTACAACCCCAGCCTGGAACAGGCCTGAAGACAACATCTTGTTCTCTTATTGATATATTCTAAATTGGACAGCTGTATAATTGGCATAAGAAACCAAAATTGTGTGTTTCCACATATAAAACTTAGGTCGCTTTATTGTCTTGTTGTGACCCAGAGCAGACAATTATGTTCCCACGTTTTCATCCGTGGCCAGGACATCAAATGTCCTAAGAAAGGTCAACCAATGCTTTGAAATTGTGAATTCCAGGCCCCAGGCTAACATTGTGGCAAACAAGGCAGGTGTGCAGCTGTGTGCAGCTGTGTCCCCTCACAGCTGTAGAATGGCCCTAAAAGTCACCAAGACTTGTTACATTGTTTTCCTGTCCCTGCCAAAGCCACAGGCCTTAAAACAGGACAGAGTTCCACAGCCCTTTGGTTATATAAGAGATATTAACACCCATTAGTCCACAGATCCTAAAATATACATTCAGCAAATCGCACACACCACTTGCTTTCATGTCTGTTTACATGTTTCAACTGGCACCATCAAAAACAAAGTATTTTTTTCTCATTCTACCCAGTAATATCCCTTCTCTTTTAGGAAAATATTCAATAATCTTATTAGCTCGAGAGTGCAAGTGTGGCTGACTTCCCATTCCACAAGAGGAAGTTTGAGACTTCAGAGCTTTTTAAATGATCTGCCTTCTACTACTTCCAATAACTTTTTTGAAAAGAAAGAGAAAGCAGTAAAAAGACTTAATGAAAAGGACACTTCCCTAGGAGATATAAAAAGTATGATCACTCTAACAAGACACTATCTTTCCCTGCAACTCTCCTTTTTTCAGTCACTTGTGCTCACTGATATTTGCCCTTTTTGAGGCCCTGTTTTTGACTTTCCTTTAAGAACTGTTACCTCTTGGTTTCTATGAGCCTGTCTCTCACACAAGGAGAGTAAGGCTTGGCTTCTCAGAGCAGTGCTTGGCAAGCACAGAGGCAGGAAACGCAGAAGGGAATGAGTCTGTCAGACTCGTTTTCTTCTAGTTCAAATGTTTATTTCAGATTCGGGAGGAAGTGGAGTGGTTCCTTTCCATTTCCTCGTCTCTGGAACTTGCGAGTTGTATAAGGCTTAGAGAATCTGCTCTATCACACTCACAGGTTCACGGATGTAAAAAGAGACTGTTTTCAGAAAACCCTGGTTTGAACAGAGCAGAATCCATAGCTCTCTGTGTCCTCCTAGAACCATCTCTTAATGGCTTTTGAGGGGGAGCTTCGAGCAGGACAACTGAGAAGAATATGAAGGACAAGGCTAGAGGACTCAGTAATATCCTATTCCAGCTCCCAAGAAGAAGGACCATGTCCCAGCTGACATTTGTCCCCAACCCTGCCACGTGGCACACCTGAGGCCACCAGCTGCAAGGACTGGCATAATTTGTGAATGCCACAGTGAGATCTGTCTTGAGTCCACTTTCTAGGTTCCTGAGACTCACTGTGTCCAACATTAGGATGGCGTTTCAGCAGCAAAACTTAAAAAAATACCTGTTTTAGTGATGATCTGATTTCCACCTTGAACATGCTGACTTTCCCAATCTACACCATGATCTATCTTTCTTTCTTCCTTTCTTCCTTTTTTCTTTCTTTCTTTTAATGAAAACCTATTTATCTTACTGCACTCACCAACTTGGCTCTGAAACTTGCTTTATTGTCTATGCAGTTGACACAGGTCATTTTTAATGCCAAATGAGACCATCAGAAACCAAATTAGCAAATCTTGTGGTGAGTTTACTACTAAACTCTAACAGATGTGCCTGACTCTAACTGCAGGCATCAGGACTGAAGCATAACTTTAGGTACAAATTACTTAGTGGGAATATTTATAGACAGAAAGCTTCTTCAGTAAAGGAGACCCCAAAACATTTAATACAGATTATCTTATAGTTTAACAATTGATAAAAAAGTAAAACACTAAATGCATTAACTTTGTTTGTTTAGGAAAGTTTCCAGGGCAGAGTGCTTGATTTAATCACATTGGTTTTGTCAAAGAGTTTTAAAAGATAAAAATCTGACTCATTATCTCTATTCATAGAGTAGTTTTTTGAGCTGCATTACTGTTCAGTAAAAACTAATCATGTTCACTAAGATCTATGTGTGCAAAATACATACCCTTAAATAGAACTATTACTGTTACTATTACACATAGATTTATATTTACACATCCAACAGGATGAACTAGTTTTATATTAAACCTATCATGTTCTGGATGAACTCCTGAAATGAATTAGCCCTTCTATCATTGGGATTCCCTCCTAAGATGCATTTATTACGATACATGTGAGCTAACAGTATATTGAAGACATATTGCATTAGATACAATCACAATATTTACTTCAGAAACCAAAAATAGCCAAAATGTAAAGTGCATCATCATCTAATTTTTTAAAAATTGTCTCTACTGGTCGTTAATTAAATAAGGCACACTTATTATAAACACAGTAAAGTAACAAGTCTTTTTAATCAAGCAAAACCAGGGTGAAGCGAGAAAGAAGAAAAGGAAAGATAAGGAAACACTGTAAAGGTCATAATGAGACAAGCACTTGTACTTGAAGATATTTTCACTACACTATAAGCATCTATGCCAGGTCATGTACTTTTCACACAGAAAATTATATTGTATCAAATTTAAATTTGTTACAACTGCCATGCACATTAAACCAGTGATAACGAAAATGTAACTCAATATCTGATCTAGTGAAACAGCGACCAACATTAGCTCCCAGCCACATGAAGACAATTTCCAATGCCATTACTGGTGTCAGCTAAACCTCAGCCAGTTTGTCTTCTCCAGCCATTTTTAAATACATGTGTAACTATCTCAATTAGGAGATCTTGAAGAAAGTCTCATGATGAGGTGATTTTGTCGCTCATTCTGAGTGCCCTGCATTTGCTGTACTTAAAATAGACACTTGTACCAATGTCCTTTCTATTACCCGAAGGGGGAAAAAAATCACATACACACCAGTCTTTTTTCTTTCAGCTCACAGAGAAGCAACTTGATCCAACCAGTGTTGAAACCTGAGTAGGTCACTGTACACCATGATAAAATTCCCTAATCCCTGAGCCAAATCTCCCTAAGGGGGGCCTCCTCCTGATCCTCCACTTCCCAGGCTGACTTTTCCATTCGCTCTCTCCTCTTTCCCCCTTTCATTTCCCCTACCTTCAAGCCTTGATATGTGATCCTCGGTGGGGGCTCAGGTTTCCGTTTTTACAGCTTAGGCCGTGCTAGCTGTATACATTCCTTTCTTTCTGCCGGGCAGTGATTACTTACCAGGGTTTAGTTTACACTGGTCCAGATGAAAGCCGTTCAGATGAAGGCAAACACAGCCAGGCAGCTCCAGCGGCACCGATATGAAGCTGCACAAGGCCACATTGTGTTCTCGGTGACATTTTGTTGCACATATTTTTATACAGGGCACCCGACTTGTTATGTTACTCTACACTTCAGGTTTGGGGACAAGGAGTAGTAATAACACCATGAGGTTTGAGAAGGAGTTACATTGATGTGATTATTAATATTAAAAACAGAAAAATATTAATGAGTTCAAAATAACCCTTCTGCCATTTGACTTGGGGAAACCACTTTTCAAATGAAGACTTTGGGTGCCATTATATTAGAGGAATACCTACAAAACAGTCCCAGTATGATGGGAATCCACGCGTACTGGCATGGTGTGCATGGACATGACTGAGGATTTCCGCCGGGATCTCTCACACACTGGTCCAAACCAGACAGAAAATACCAATCCTACAGGCAGTTGAGTTATTTGCTGTGTAAAACTTCTTATTTAATGCCACTCTACACAGAAATGAGGACTAAAACTTCAAACAGTAGGTGGTGATTTGGAAGAAAAATAACATTTTAAGAAGAGGAAATTCTGTGCACGAAGGTTAATTCCATACTTAGTCCTGCAGCATTGACTAAAAATTGTGTAATTTTTCCCCTTCACACAATGTTGTTTTTGTTTCTTCCTCACCAGTTCAGACAAACATCTGTTATACCGTAGAAGGACAACTATCTCCCAAACCACGGAGTGCGCCCGCAGCCAAAGTCAACAACGCCAGCCCCAAGCATTGAGCACAGTCAGCCTTTATATCCAGCCGGGATAACATTTCACATGTTTTGATTAAAATTAGCTAATTTGTAATTCTAGAACCTATGAAACTTAAAAGCTGCCATCCATATAGATCACATTAGGCAGTGTTTTAAAGGGCCAGTGCACACTGTGATTTCCTAGTGGCTCACTTCTCTCCTGTTCCTCCACCCCCAATGTAAAATGAAATGGAAAAGTAATCTGGGAATGCAGCACAGAAGAGAAGGGTAAGTGAGGAAGAATGGTTATTGTAGACTGCTTGAATTCCATCCCCCATCGGAAGACAACAACTCCTACTGGTCTGTCTTTTTAAAACCTATCATTGAAATCAATGGTGGTTTCCATCACAAGAAATGGCACTGATTTCCAAGGCAAATCTTCCTTAGCTCCCCTTGGACTGATTCTGCACTCCATGCTTTCAGGCACTAAGTTCCTCACCCAGAAATAACAACTGGAATCCTGAAATTGAGATTGCTACAGACATTTTCTGGAGGAAAGGAAAGCTATAAGCATATGCACCTAGGCACTCATGTAGCTTGTATTATCCGTGCGCCCCTTCCTAAGCATGGGCTTCACCCAGGGCACTCTCATAGAATATATATGCTTATTCCAATCAAGAAAGCATCAAAGTGTGATACATTTTACTTAGTTGCATGCCATTTTTATCCACTCTGTCTTGTAAATACAAAGTTCACCAACCTGACCAAGTCAGTAGGCAGTGTTAAAGATTCTATCCTGCAGAAGATAGGGAACACCAAGCTGGCTACAGAATGAAAGCTAAAGTCCCCCTGAAAACTGCTACTTGTTTGTAATTCACAAAAAAGAAATATATACACATACATATTTTTTCTTTAATCAAGAGAGATTCGTCATATCAACACAGAATAAAACCTGGCAAAAGCTTCAACTTCATGGAAAATAAGTGTGTGTAGGGGGGAGGGGGTCCGGAGCTGAGCGGTGCTCCGGGGCAGTCGCTCCAGAGCGAGCAGCTGGAGCGCCCGGCTGCCGCGCTCGCCACCTCTGGAGCACCGCTGGCCTGGCGGGGAGCCCGACCTCGCCAAGACTCCGGGCTGGCCTTGCCGAACAATGGGCAGGCGCTCGGGAAGGCCGCCCCTCGGACAGCTATCTTTTAGCCAGGCTTGCCCGGGTCTGCTAAACTGGGAAGTGGAGCATGCAAAGACGAGCAGGAGGCGGAGGCAGCCGAGCGAGAGAAGCGGACTGGCGCGGGCGAGGTAAGCCGGCCGTGAAAACGGTACCCAGACTCACGCTGCTGGGGCCGCACTCGCCGGGGCACTGACAGCCTCTTTACACCTTCGCAGCTGGCTACTTGGGGGGAAGCGGGATCGCGGGGCTGGGAGACGGACTGGAGGGAAGGGTGGAATCGAGCGCTCCCGGGGTTCCTCGGCCCGGCAGCTCCTCAACTTTAGAGGGATCCGAGGAATGGTTCCCGAAGAAAGGGGGGAAAACTACACACCGCTGACTAGGAAAGCCTCTTCACCACGTCCGCCCGCCACTTGAGCCCCCGGTCCCCTCCCACTGAAACGCGCCCGTGCCAACCTGGGGTTTATAAGGTTAAATAGTATGTGGTTTCCCGGCCGCCCCCCACCCCCACCGAATCGGAGGTAGGCAAATATCGGGGATGCAGCCCGCGAGTTGGCCTCGGTTTTGCACCTGGAGGAGGAGCTGAGGCGTTCCGGGCATCCTACAGAAACTGACAAGCGCTCCCCGGACCCCCTCCCCAAATCCGTACAACGGCCCAAAGGGAGCCGGCGGAAGAAAGAGCTCAGGCTCCCCAGCCCCGAAGTCCAAAATTACCTTCATTTCCTCATTGATCTCCCTTTTCACTGGGTGAGCGGGTTTCCTGCTCCTTTTATTTTCCGGAGGTCTCCCTTCTTTCTCCATTTCTGCCATGTTTTTGTGTCTGGTTTCTGTGGAGATGAAATGGCTGCTGCCGCCGCCGGCGGTGGTGGTGGTGGTGGTGTTGGTGGTGGTGGTGGAGGTGGTGCTGATGGTGGCAATGCTGGCGGAGGTAGCGGTGCTGGCGGGGCTGGGGCTGGGGCT